>NW_027617699.1:0-80000 GCF_964187855.1 Myxine glutinosa
CAAACCGCTCAATGCAGTTGGCAATTGTCGAAAGGGGAATGTGAAAGGAATCTACCTTGTTTGAATTTGGTGCAATGGAGTATTAATTAATGGAAGACACAGCCTTAATCTAATACACATAATAAGGAGATAACTACTGAACAAGGAGGAAATCTATGATTGGCTACGTGTGGTATATGGAATAACGAACGGGAACGACCTTTGACCTTTATACACAACAATTGGAGGAAGGAGGGTGATATTTTACAACAACACAAAAAAAACACAATTCCCAAATCCATAACAATATATATATATATATATATGTATATATATATATATATATATATATATATATATATATATATATATATATATATATTGTTACGGTTTTTAGAACCTTCACTTTGTAAAATAATAATTCTTGTAATTATCCCCCTTTGTAAAGGTTGCACCCTAGTTAGGCCATGTACAACACGTAGCAAACCATAGGCTTCTTCTTTAGTAATTTCATTAGTATGTGTTTCAGTTAAGGATCTGTTTCCAATAGTTTGACGCTGCGTTGTATTAATCAAATAAGATAGGCCCCTTCTATTATCCCCAATCTCTCGCTCTCTCCAAAGTGCCAGTAGCCGTATTGCAGCGTTCGCTGCCTTTTTGGTTTGTTTGCTGGCCCCAAGCCGCCATTACGCACGCGGTCAGAGTGGGAGAAAAAGGGAGGAGCGGCCAGGAACGTAGGCGTGGCCCCATCAATGCGTCACGAGGGGAGGTACGAATGAGCCCTCGTGGCAAATCCGGGCCGGGGCGTGTTCACCGGCAGGCGGAGCAAAGCGGACGCAGCTTGATACGCGAAGCGTGCAATAAAAGCGGGAGCGCAAAGCCCTTTCACAGAGAGAGGCAGACACCAGGCGGACGAGCAGAGAGCAGATGCGGGGGAGATCGGCAGATGCGAGAGAACAGCGCAGAGGCGGCGAATACAAGAACATTGCACGGAGGATCGTTTGGGACGATCGTTTTGGATACGAACTGCCGTGGTTTTGAGAGCGTTCGGCACGCTATATGTACGCGCATTCCAGCCCCTCGCATTTGTCAGGTCCGGTCGAGTGCCAACGACGCCAGCTGCCTGCCATTCTTCGCGGCGGACCCGGAGCCTGGACCATCCCCTCGCCTGGAACCATCTGCCTGGACCTTCCTCCCCTACCAGCTACCATTCCATGTGAGTCTGTTTGTATTGTCATGGGCGTGTTATATAAGAGTGTATAAGGTTGCCCTATGTCCTTTTGTTTCCTCCTCTTGTATATTCCCTTCTTTCGTTTCCTCTTTTAGATAGTAATAAATCATATTTGTTCTTCCTTTACCCTCCTTATTCTTTGGCTTCCTCTCGTCCTTGTATTTTCCCCATTGAGTAGCTGTGGCACGATTTGGCCAACCGCTTTAAATCGGGTTTAGTCCTTTTGTTAACGGCCTGAGTTGTGGCTCGATTCGCTCGGCGTGTCCATTACAGCCGCGGCTCGGGCGATGCTCATTTCCTCGCTTGCCGGAAGGCGCTGGTAATTAGGTAATAGGAACAATTGGCCTACCACCCTATTCAGCGCTGACCGGAAGTGACGTCATAGCTCCAGGACCGGAGACGGCCAGCTAAATAGATGAGGGGATTAACCCCCCTCGGTAAGGGGAGCGCCGTGCTCTGAGATCCGTAACAATTGGTAGTCAGGAGTTGGGATTTAGAACCTGGGACTAAATTTATTTAGACGAAATTTTGGACACCAATTGTGCTATTGGCTTAACAATTGGTGTCGGGGAGTGGGATTGGACCCAAACCAAATTTTTAAACCATCTGAAAAATTTGGTCGAAATTAGGAGCGGCCAAAATTTGTTTAACATCCAAATTGAGTCATGCCATGGATAGTCAAGGCGGTCGGATGCCGGTGCGGGAGATAGAAGAGGGGGTAGAGTCGACCCAGGACCCCAGGGAGGAGATGCAGGAGGAAAGCAAAGAAGGTGCGGTAGCGGGGGTTGCTGGTACACGAAATGGCGGCGCCTCGCACATGGCCACGAGGACCGCGCCCATTGCGCAAATGGGGGTTGGAAAGGGTGAGGTAACTGGCAAAGAAAATGGCGGCCTCCCCTACGTGACGGCGATAGCCGGGCCCGCAGTGCCAATGGACTGGGGCCTTTTTATGGTGCATTTCAGCGCATATATGGAGGGTGACAGGAAGGGGATGGATGCAATGATGGCTACCCGGGGGATCGACATGGAAAAAATGAGGAACGAAGCAAGGGACAACCTGGAGGGATTTCAGGAGCAAATAAACGCCAACATAAAAAAGATGGGTAGAGACATTTTTTTTTTTTTTTTTTTTTTTCTATACTGAATCGAGGCTCGTGAAAGAGCTGACAACCACGAGGGAAAGACAGTACAGGGGGACCACGAGGGAAAGACAAAGACAGCACATGGGGACCGCGAGGGAAAGACAGTACAGGGGGACCACGAGGGAAAGACAAAGACATAGACCGCAGATCGAGCGGAAAGGTCGCGGGGGTACGCGACGAGGTGACGCGACTTGAGAAGCGCGGTGAAAGCGAGTTGGAGCAAGGCGCAGGTAACTGGACGGGTATAGAGATCGCGACCCGGGGTATGGGGAAGCCGGCGACCGCCGAAGTAGAGAATTTTATTTTATTAGAACAGGCGGCCATCGAGGAAAAAGCAATTAAAAGCAAAGAAATAGTGGAAATTGGGATTGGAGAGACGGCAGAGAGAGGAATTAAATCGGAGATTGAGATGGAATGCATACAAAGTCTGAATTAACATCCTGATGCCGTACTTGCTAATCCTTATAAAGATTTGCAGGTGCGTGTGGAGAGGAGGATCCCAAAGGTGAGTAAGGTGGTATATGGTGCAAAAAGATTTTGCGGGAGATTGTTTGGCGCGAAAATTCTTTTCGCACGCTTGGGATCCCAGCGTACCGCGGGCGTTTGTGGGAGGTCCGTGGTGCGCTGTGTGAGAGAAAATGGCACGCGTGTGAGGAAAAAGTGTGCGTCGAAGAGTGAGTGTGTTACAAAGTGTGGGAGTGAAACCGAGTGCGAGCGAGAATGCACGTCGGAGTGTATGTGTGATGAGAGTGATACGGAGAGTGAGATGGATGGAGAGAGTGTGTGAGAACGCACACCTGAGTGGGTTGTGGCGCGTGTGTGGGAGGGCACATCGGAGCGCGTGAGTGGGTATGTGCAGGAGTGTACACCCATGGTGAGTGTTACGGAGGACGTAACGGGGGAAGAAAGGTGTGTGATGATAGAGTGTGCGAGGAGAATGGGTGCGCAAGAATGTGCGCGAGAGTGTGTGATGAGCGTTATGAGTAGACTTGAGTATGGAGCGAAAGAGAATGCACGAGCAAGTGCAATTACAAAGTGTATGGAGACACCTGGATGTGTGAATAAGGAACGGAACGCATGGTGTGAGTATGCAAGTGAAGCATCGACGTTGACCAGGGCAGCGGTTAGGCCGACGTATAGCCGACGCGAGCTCCCGGTCCGTGCCGGGCTTTGTGTACTGCGGGAACCGGCGAGGGTCGTAATCACGGCGGTTTCAAAAGAACCGCCGTGCGCGATCCGCGCCGGGTTCTGCCCTGCACGGTCGAGTCCGCGCTTTGCCAGGCAAAGCGGGCGGCCCGGTTCGAGAGGAAGGAGGAGGGGTCGGAGCAGCGCCTTCTTGTGGTGGCGGCGTTCCACCCGGGCAAGGCTAGGCCATCGCGCTTGGGAGCGCAAGACCCCGCGCCGGGATGGTGCTTTGAGCCTTGGCCCGACGAAACCTCCTCCCCTGAAAAGAATGCCGGACGGACCCGACCTGCAGCAGACCAAACCACCCGTATGCATTGCTCAGCTTTGCGAAGCCGGGCTGTAAAGAATGCATGGACGCACCGAGAGGCTCAAGTTTAGCGGACTGTGATGATGATCGTGTAATTGTTTGGAATTGGTAGGGAATTGGCTCGAAATTACTAGTGATTCGAAATTGGGAATAGTGATGGTTGAAAATTGATACCCAGTGTCGGGGGGTGGTATCTCTACCATCCCTCATGTTGGAGGCAAAGGAGCAATAGGATTTATGGGGTATGGCTGTGAAATCTAGCCCGGGAGGGTTAGGTTATAATGTTAGGGATCTAGAGTGACCATAGGTAACTTTAGATTTAAGTAGCGACATGATACCTGTAGTAGGGGACGTAGGTAGATTAGTTTGGATTATAATGACGAGGGAGTGCAATAGTATAAGGGCCGACTGGGAAGCACGAATCTTAGAAGGGAGTAGTCAGCTTACATGATGCAGTGTGTGTGCAGGAAGTGATTGAGCAGAGTATTGTGAAAAGTGTGATTGTGCGTTGTATTGAATGAATGCGCCTGGGAGGAAAGGAGGGTGCAAGTGCCACCAGGTGTGTGTGAGCACCAGGTGAGTGTGCAAGTGCAGGTGAAGCACAGGGGTATGGAGTATGGAATGGATGGTGTGGAGTGGGTAGTGTGGAATACGTGGAGTGGAGTGGTTGGTGCGCAAGGAGTGGATGGGGAAGATGGACCCCTTCACGAATACCCGGGGAGGGTAGTTTAAAAGTTAGGTAGAGGGAGTAGGTAAATTGTGGTTGGATATTGGCATCTGTGGTGCGGGTAGTTGCACGGAAGTGTTGTGTTGGGTGCATTAGTGGAGTCAATTGGCTGGGCGTGTGGCCTGTTAGTGAGAAAGGTTAAATGGGCACTCCGCCACTGTTAGTCTGTCAGCCAGGTGAGGCCCCAGGTGGGCTCTGGGAGCCAGTAGAGTTGTTCAGTGGGGCCCGAGGATCCGGAGGATGGACCCGGGTATCCCAATGCCAGAGAGGGCACCGAGTGGGGAGAGCGCCAGAGGGCCTTCCCCAGGTAGATAGGTTAGGGTAAGGAGCAGGTAAGCTCGAAGGCAACTGCAGTGGTGGAGGTGTGCAGGTGAGTAGACCTGCTAGGGGAGCCACACGACTCAGTCCTGAAATTGTGCAAAGGCACAGGGAGTTGAATCGGGGGAGTGAGACCCCAAATTGATGAGCACCACAGTTTGGTCAATGGGAGTTCGGTTTTTAGAACCGCATAGAGTAAAGTGGCCAATGGTTTTGCAGGGAAAGACCCTGGGTAGAGTAAGTGCGTTAAAGTCATTTAGAGGTATAGTTAGGATTAAAGAAAAATCCCTTCGCACCATCTACATCCACTCACCTGAGGTGATGACAGTGCTCCACACCATGCCATGGTTCTTTTTGTGCAGATGTTTTGGGATGTAAGACGCATCATGACGTGGGTGTGACATTGTGTTGTTGTTCCATCTCTTCCTCCTTAGGAGGGATTGATGATGAATTGATTGGTGGCAAATTTGGTTAAGAGGGATTGGGGACGAATTTGGTATTAGGGGAGATATGGGGAAGACAGGACATAGAGACGAATTTGTAAATTGTGTAAATACGGGGTAGGGGCAAGGGTAGATTAGGTGACAGGGGGGGAACGTACGCTAAGGACGAGCTTTCCCTGCTCGCTCTCCAGCACACCTCATTCTGCATTGCCTTGTGTTAACGTGTACCCTTGCGATCTTGCCCCGCTGCTGTGCTTGTCCTCCTTCCCCCACTCACGGATTTGTTTCTTTTGGGCCTGGGGGGAGTGCGCAGGTGACTGCAGTTGTGTGCCTGCATCTCCGCTGCCTTCGGCCTGCACTGGTACACCACCTTATGGACCGCACGTTCTGTGGCATAGCACCACATATGGACCCCACGTTTTGGGGCCTGGCACCTCTGCTGGCTAACCCTAACTCTAACCCGACTTCGCGCCATTGCGTGTTTTCCCGTGCAGGGACGCGGGACCTGTGACGGCCCTGAACTGTCGTGTGAGGGAGACCAGAGATGAGTACCAGCCAACGCACCACACCACATTTATTTTTACTTTCGTTTTCTCTTTCTGTTGTAATTGTGTTTGAGTGAAGGATCCTCATTTAATAATTAGATTTTACTGCACATTCCTTTTCTTATCCCATCATTTATTTTCATTAAACCCATTAATTGATTGCATTTCTTTGTCGTGCCTTTCTTGTACGTTTATTTGTCTGTGGGGATCGGATAACCCCCCGTGCCGCGTCCGTCCGTGCAAATAAGACCAGGGAACTCCATTTCCCTCGCGTGCAAAAGGTACCGAGTTAAATGCATTTTAATGAGATGGCCTGTATAATGTAAACTAACTGTGGAATACAATATTTATGAATAACGTTTGGTTTTAATCTATTTTTACTTTGTAAAGCGAAAAGTTTTCGATACATTCAAGTTAAAGGGATCATTTGATTCGATACATTTCATTCGATACATTCAATCAAAAGGTACATTTTGATTATAACTCAATCAAAGGAAACCAGTTAATGCCCGTTTCGTTCGGAGTGATTATACACTGCCCAAAGAAAAATGTGTTTCATTTCTGGAGGAAATAAAATCGTGAAATGTTTAAAAAAAATTGGGGGGGTTTTCGCACGAGATTTCAAGGCTGAATCAATCATGTTCACAGCCAGGATCATTAAAGAAACTCCATTTCACACGTGCATGCACATGTAATTCACATATGTAAAACAAGTAAATAAACGCAGACGGACAGGAAATTGCCGAGACATGTTTTTTCGTTCTTTAATATTTTACAAGCTATGTGCACGTACACATTAAAGAAGTTTATTTGAAATCTTTAACCTTACTAGAATTCACCAAATGTCCGTCCGTCTGTCTGTCTGTCCGTCCATCTGTCTGTCCGTCCGTTCGAAGGTACCGCAAAAACGGCTGAACCAATCACAACAATATTTTGGGTGGGTAATCCTTGGATCTCGCGGAGTAAAATAGGGTATTTTAGCGGTTGCCGAAGACGACAAGAAGAGGCCATTTCGTTGGGTACAAAAGGTTGTTTATTGTACAGAAATCTCCAGCAACTCCTCGCGAACGGAACTCGTAATGGCTTATATAAAACCAAGAACCCTCTTCGGAGGGCGTGGCTCCAACAGCCGCGCGTGCGTCACGACGACACAACCAAAAGCCCGTGTGCGTGGGTTAGACCAAACCCATCGTAATGGTAACCGTCACATGCGGATAAGTTAACCGCGACAAGTGAATAAGGTAACCACGACATGTGAATAAGGTAACCACTACATGCGCCCCCCCAGAAGGCACGCCACGGGCGTGTACGTAGTTCGCGGGTGGAACAGAGCCGGGCCGCGGGTGGAACAGAGCCGGGCCGCGGGTGGAACAGAGCCGGGCCGCGGGTGCTGAGCAGCGGTAGCCATTGTAGTTGCAGCAGTAGGAATTGCGGGAGTGGCGAGCAGCAGTGCGCGCGAAGGTAACGAGGCGCCAGTGCGCGCGAAGGTAACAAAGCAGCCGTGCGTGCGCAAGAGATGAGCAGCGAAAGTAGCTGTAGTTGCAGGAGCATCAGCCTCGGGATCCGCCGTAGGAGCAGTAGTAGGAGTGGCGAGCAGCAGTACTCGGCCTGTGTGCGCAGAGGTGACGAAGTAGCAGTACTCGGCCTGTGTGCGCGAAGGCGACGAGCAGCAGTACTCGGCCTGTGTGCGCGGAGGCGACGAGCAGCGGTGCTCGGCCTGTGTGCACGAAGGCGACGAAGTAGCCGTGCCCGGCCTGTGTGTGCGGAGGCGACGAGCAGCAGTACTCGGCCTGTGTGCGCGAAGGCGACGAAGTAGCCGTGCCGCCAACGCCCCGTAACGGCGTTCCTTCGGAGGGTCCCGGAGCTGGTTCGCCCCTCTAGTCGTAGAGGAGAAACCGAGCACGATGCGCGAACCACATGGCCGCTCGTCGTTGCTAAAACTCTGGCAGTTCGAGTTTAGGTCTTGTGGAAGAAATTGCGGTCGCAATCCTGCCGTGTTCATTTGGCCCCCGAATACGTTCGGGGGCAACGGGGTCACCAGTTTAGCGGTTGCCGAAGACGACAAGAAGAGGCCATTTCGTTGCGTACAAAAGGTTGTCTATTGTACAGAAATCTCCAGCAACTCCTCGCGAACGGAAGTCGTAACGGCTTATATAAAACCAAGAACCCTCTTCGGAGGGCGTGGCTCCAACAGCTGCGCATGCGTCACGACGACACAACCAAAAGCCCGTGTGCGTGGGTTAGACCAAACCCATCGTAATGGTAACCGTCATATGCGGATAAGTTAACCGCGACAAGTGAATAAGGTAACCGCCACATGTGAATAAGGTAACCACTACAGTATATTGTTTTTCCAATTTCAGCTTTGGCCTCCAGCATTTTCAGCTTTCGACTCCCGCATAACGTCATTTTCCAGGGTGCCGCACAAACGGCTGCACCGATCGCTGCACAGCTGCACCGATCAGACTCGGTGACCTCGGACAAAGACCTTTTATAAGAACATGGGTTGAATCCCTGCTTGAGAGAATGCCAACCACCTCCCCGCCATCATGGTCGTCTCTCCAACTCACAATCCCACGAGAGATGTGGAAAGGATGACCCAAAACCAATTATCTTCTTTTTGATTCGTGTATAAACATCATTAAAAGTAAATATTGACCTCGGCCAAAGTTCAAACGACGTGAGTTTAATCTCTACATGAGAGAATGCCACATAGCTATTTGGGCGGTGTATACGCTAACAGATCGCTGGTCTCCATCGATCTTGCCAAGGCCATAACACCTATCGGCTCAAAATCCTTTTAACTGTTGACTTGGTCGTTTTTACAATGAAGTAAACATTAACGATGTTGTTAAAAGTTTATTTTGTGATTAATTTGTGATTGGAGTTATGTTGTTTGGAATGAAAAAGAGATACCGAGTTCAAGTGAATGACGACAAACCGTGATGGTTTCTACATTCTAAATGTGCCCTTCGCGGATCGCCATATGCAGATTCGCCACAAACCCACGATCGATGTTTCTATACGTGAACGTACCCGTTTGTTCGCGAACGGGTACGTTTCTCATGGAAGCCCTTCACGAACTTGCTGTGCATGTCTGACGTGCGACTGAGGGTGCTACAGGAATGTTGAATTTATTGGTTTCATGCTTTAGCATTCGCCGCATCTGCATTGCCTGTTTGCTTCTGGCCTCCCACCCGTGCGTAGCATGGGTATCTCACTAGTTTAAAAAATGTAATTTTGTATGCTGTAACGAAAAGAGTAACTTTAGTTTTCGCGGGACAAAAAGGTGCAATGTAATGTTCTTATACACCGCCCATAGGACCTTTTTCTCAGGGACTGTTCCATTTGAGCTGTCTTCATATAGTCGGAAAGTTTC
Organism: Myxine glutinosa; assembly: GCF_964187855.1. Lineage (NCBI taxonomy): Eukaryota > Metazoa > Chordata > Myxini > Myxiniformes > Myxinidae > Myxine > Myxine glutinosa. Next base: position 9,257 of record NW_027617699.1, read on the forward strand.
ATTCTTTTCATCATTTTCAAACTTTCATTCAAACTTCTCATTCATTTGATTCATTCAAAGTCGGATTCCTTCATTCTTTTCAATAAAGAGTTGCAATTAGGTACTCTGGATGTGGGGAGAGGGGCGGAGCATCGTTTATGTGCCGCCACTCGCGTTTGTAAATGCTATCTCCGAAATTAATAAAATAATGAGGGAACAGAACGAGACCACCAATGAACGTTAACAGAGACTTGCACGGGATGCTGAGCAACAACGACATTGGAAGGTAATGTGTGCTCAGCAAACTTACACAAGAGCAGCTGTAATGAATCCGGATGAAGTATCGGATAATATTGTTGAAGATCATCATTGCGGTGCGAGTCCGATGACGTCACCATGCATGTACTGTTCTGCGAAACATTTCACAAATGAATGAACAGGACAAGGGGCGGATTTACACTGTGTTGCTCCAAGAGAAAAGTTAAATTACCGTGAAATGGGGTGAATAGGGACAGCAAGGTGAATAGGGACACAAACTGAAAAAAGGTCGGAAACTTTTTTCGCTGAAAATTGACAACCATACTGATTTGTTGATATTTGGGTTGAAAGTGTTCTCTTGTTTTTTTAAAAAGCAACTTATAGTCCCTATTAACCCCATATATGGGTTAAATAGGAATAAATAGGATTTTTATGGCTGTCCCTGTTCACCCCGTTTTACGGGTTAATAGGGACAGTCACTAATACAAAAAAAAAATAATCAAGAAATAGGGACAGTTTGGAGAAACTTTTTATCCCATATTTTTTTCATTGGCACCGTGGTTTATATTGTGGGTGCATATTATGTGCATCCATCTGAGCTATCAATTTAGCAATAAGTTGGAAACTCAGGATTGTTTCTTGATTATTATTTTTTGTATTAGTGACTGTCCCTATTAACCCGTAAAACGGGGTGAATAGGGACAGCCATAAAAATCCTATTTATTCCTATTTAACCCATATATGGGGTTAATAGGGACTATAAGTTGCTTTTAAAAAAAACAAGAGAACACTTTCAACCCAAATGTCAACAAATCAGTATGGTTATCAATTTTCAGCGAAAAAAGTTTCCGAACTTTTTTTCAGCTTGTGTCCATATTCACCTTGCTGTCCCTATTCACCCCATTTCACGGTACCTCTAATATTTGCCGTACCTGCTCGATTGGAACAACTGCCGGGGTGAGGAGGGGGACAGGAGACTGGAGGTGAGGGGCTGGAGAGGAGACTGGGGGGGAGGGGGGAGAGGAGACGGGGGGGGGGGGAGAGGAGACTGCGGGGGGAAGATAGGAGACTGAGGGAGGGGGAGAAGAGACTGAGGGAGGAGGAGACCCCTCTATGACCACGGGCTTTAAATCTCAGTCTGCAAAGGCTTTAGTAGCATACTGATGGTTCCTAGCTTGGAGTTGATGTGTTGGCATAATTTATTCACATGGTGTCAGCATCATGTCATAGGCTCAGTGTTCTTCTTTGGTTGAATTTAATATTCCTGACTACAAACCTCCTGACTGGTAATCAGCAGGGCAGGCACTATGTGTTTGCGTAGCAGGCGACACTTGTTGCTGGCAGGTCATGCAGCAAGTGCTGTGATGGGACTCGATCTGTGCCCTGCTGTCTCGTCAAGTTAGGGGGTCCAATTTCGTATGTGCTTGTATATAATATGACCCCACTGCAAAGCCGCAATGAGCCGGCGAAGCCAAAGCCTCTATTGAACTTTTTCGCAATTGTTTATGCATACTTCCGCATCTGCAAGATGGCGGCCTCCATGGAGCGATTTGGTGCGTCAAAGCTTCGAAATTCTCAAAGGATCCAGCAAAATCTGGCTTTTCAACATAATACGCGTTCATTCACAACACCGGCTTCGCCGGCTATTATATATATATATTGTTATGTTTGTGGGGGGTAGGAAATATCTTAGTCCAGGTAGAATTGCATCGGTAGTGTGCTCCAACTGTTGTGAAGAAGAAGAAACCCTCATGTATCATAAGTAGGGATCTGGTAGACCGTATGTAGTGAAAGAGTGTATCTTTGTTCCCATCGTGAGGGGTGGGGTTATGTTAATTAGTTAGGGATTATGGGCAATTAATGCCCTGTATGTAATGGCCTCTGTTATTTTTCCTGTTCCTTATGACACCAGCAGCACACGCACCTAGACAGAAATCGTGCTATTATGACACTAAATAAAAACTAACCGGAAGCAAGATATTGAGCACTACTGCTGATAACACCGACCTGATGAGCACACACAGGCACAGGCAGGTCCATGAGGCCACGCCCCGAAGAGTAGTGATTGATCCGGAAATTGGTTCAAGCAAGGACTGCTAAGATGGGACTGGTAGAGCAGGTATGGATGACGTCAGGGCCTTGAGTATAAAGGAACGCTCTCCCCAGACATTTGGTTATTCTTGGCTTGCTCTCGCTCTCTCGAGTCCTGGCTTTGACAACGAATGGTCATGTACCGACATCTTTCTCTTGGGTCCAGACTTTGATGGAGAACGATCGAGGCTCTGGACTTCCTCGCATCTTCTGGCTTTGGCGTTGGTATTGGTGAATGAGATCGTGAGGTCAAGCGCGGCTGGAGCGACAGAGCGGGCGTGGCCTGTTCGCTTCGCGCACGGAGCCAGGTGTGAGCGGACCGACGGCGATGCCTAGTTCACGCCCATGGGCAGTGCAGCCTGTGGATTCCCGAGCAAGGACGTAGAGGCCTGTGACAAACCGGGATGATTCCTGACGAGATTCAAGAGCAGACTCGGAGCCCACAAATTAACGCATTTATTTTGACAGTTATTTTTCCCATTGTTTGTATTTGAGTCTGTGCATCATTTGGTTACCGGCATTTCTTCAATAAAGCTGGTAGTTTTGTACATTTTAATCCTGTGTCGGCTTGGAATTGATTATCCAGGTGCGAAGACGTCGGGTGGAAGCCGCCCAGGTAAATTAGTCATTCTCCTTTCCTTCGCGTGTAATGAATACCGTCATTTTTGGATTGAATGCCTTGGAGTTAAAGCTCGTTTTGTTATCCCCGTCGCCCTGCAGTGTTCACTACAAGGTAGTCACACGACAATTTGTTTGTATGTATATATATATATATATATATATATATATATAATATATAATATGTATATATATATATTGTTACGTGCTCCTCCCCAAATCCCGGTCACGGTGTACCTCCGAGCCCCAAGAGGAGTCACGGCAGAAAGATGTGTTATTCTGTATGTCAAAGATCAATGGTGAAACCACACCAATTGTTATCAACAAACAAGTATTGTATTACGATCACACAAGAATAACAGTACAACAACAATAGTAATCAATTGTACAACCAATATATATTTCCTATGATGGTACCATCAGGTTCGTACAATATAACTCACTGTGCTCCAAGTGAGCGAAAAGAAGAACATTCCCAATTTTTCTTTTTTTTTGTATACTGAATCGAGGCTCATGAAAGAGCTAACATTTACTTCACAAACAAATCAACCAGACAAACAATATATATAAAAAGAGGGAGCGGAAGACAAGATGGGGAGAGAAGGGGAAGCACACAAACACAACATTTGAGAGCAGGGAGATGTGTGGGAGGGAGAGGGCTTGGGGGGGGGGGGGGGGTGGGAAAGTATAAAACACAAGGACACCAAGGACTTCCAGGACAGAAGTTGGTATTTCAAAAAAGTGGAATTGGGGTGAAATTAGCGGGGGTAGAAAAGATCAAGGTTTTGGATGGGTGAAGATAAGAGATGGTGGTGAACAGCTGTTTTAAAGACCTGGAGGGTGGAGTGGGATTGAAGAGAGCGAGGGAGTTTGTTCCAGAGGCGGGAGAAAAGAGGAATAAAGGAGTGAAGGTGAGCAGAGAGTCTTGATTTTGGCAGTTTAACCATAAGAGGGTTGCAGGCAGATCTTGTGCGACCTGTAGGAATCTTTACGGGACTGAGCCCAGAGAGAGTGGGGGGGGGGGGGCAAGGCCAGAAAGGAGTCGGTAGAAGACGGAAAGACCACCAACCTGCCTGCAGTGAGAGAGTGAGAGGCCCTTGGAGTTAGCTTCATCGCGGGAGATTCCAATGATTCTGAATGCTTTGGTTTCAACAGCGTGAAGACGAGCTAGGTGTGAGGCAGGAGCACCAGCCCAGAGGGGAGAGCAGTATTCCATTGAGCTGCGGATGAAAGCCTTGTATGTGGTGAGGAGCTCAGGTGTGCCAAGGAAGGACTTCGCATGACGGAGGATGCCCAGTCGGCGACTGGCTTTGGAGGCCAGATTTGAAATGTGGTTTTCCCATGAAAGATCATGGCAGATAGTGAGACCCAAAAGCTTGAGTGACAGAACTTCTTGGAGAGGATTATTCAGAAAGTGGATGGGAGGGTTGTCCAGTCGGTCTTTTCGGAGAGACATCGTAAGAGTGTGAGATTTGTCAGGATTGAAAGACATGTTCCACTTGTTTGCCCAGTCTGTGATTTTGTCCAGGTCTGCAGAGAGTGAGGAGGCTGCAGACTGCCGATCTGAGGGATGAAGAATGGGGCGACAGAGAGTAGAGTCATCAGCAAAGTGACAGAGAGGATTTTCAAGAGAGTCAGAGAGATCTTCTTTTTTTTTTTTTTTTGTATACAAGATCGAGGCTCGTGAAAGAGCGAACATTAATCACACAGAAAGACAAACCGACACATAAAACATATAACATCGGGAGCGGTAGACAAGATGGGGAGAGAGGGGGAAGGACACAAACACAACATTTGAGAGCAGGGACCGAGAGACATGGAGACATCGAGAGATCTGAGAGAGGGCGAGGGCTTTGGGGGGGGGGGCATGGGAAGGGGGTGGTGGGAGAGGTATAAAACATATGGACACTGCCAGGACTTCCAGGAAAGAAGTTGGAATTTCAAACAAGGTGGATCTGGGGTGAATTAGCAGGGGTAGAAAAGATCAAGGTTTTGGATGGGGGAAGATAAGAGATGGTGGTGAACAGCTGTTTTAAAGACCTGGAGGGAGCAGTGGGATTGAAGGGAGTGAGGGAGTTTGTTCCAGAGGTGGGAGAAAAGAGGAATGAAAGAGTGAAGGTGAGCAGAGAGTCGAGATTTCGGCAGTTTAACCATCAGAGGGTTGCTGGCAGATCTTGTGCGACCTGTAGGAATATTTGGGGGACAGAGCACAGAGAGAGCTGGGGGTGCAAGGCCGGAGAGCCTAATCGTTGAGAAATCATTGATGAAGACCAGAAAAAGCACAGGGCCCAGAACACTGCCTTGGGGAACTCCAGCCTGAACAGGAAGAGGAAATGAGAGAAACCCATTCAGGGCCACACGTTGACTACGACTAGAGAGGAAGTCCGCCAGCCATGCGTGGAGATTTCCATGGATACCAAAAGAGGAGAGTTTGGTGAGCAGAGCGGGGTGCCAGACTGTATCGAAGGCACGTGATATGTCAAGGGAGACAGCTCTAATTTCCTGTTTGGCATTGAGGACCTCCATCCATTGTTGAGAAAGCAGAAGCAGCATGTCCAGAGTAGAGTGACCAGGTCTGAAACCAAAGTGATGATCAGAGATCAAGCCATTGGAGAAGAGGAAAGATTTCATATTTGAAGCAATGATGGATTCCATGACTTTGCTGATAATTGGGAGAAGGCTGATTGGTCTGTAGTTGGTGGGATCTGTTTTTGCACCTTTTTTGTGCAAAGCGGTGATGTTGGCAGATTTCCAAGCAGACGGCAGATGACCTTGAGCAAAAGAGAGGGTGAAGAGAACAGAGAGAGGGAGTGAAAGAGAGGAAGAACAGGATTTTAGGACCCGTGCGCTGATGCCGTCAGGTCCAGTTGCAGAATCAGAGTCGAGGGATGACAGAAACTTTTCCACCTTGTCAGGAAGAAAGGACACAGAGTCCAGGAGTAGCTGGGTACGACTGGGTATGGTGGGTACAGAGAGGGATGGGTTTGGGACACAAAATTTAGAGGCAAACACAGAGTTGAGGCATTCAGCTTTTTCACATGCGGAGTCAGCCATGTAGCCATTTGAGGTGAGGGAGTGGATGGAGGGGGAACAAACACCAGAAACAGACTTGACCAGACGCCACCAGGATTTGGAAGAGGGAGACAGATAAGAGAGTTCGGTCCTGAGAACGGAGAGATATTGTTTCCTGGCTCTCCTGAGGGTGGACACACAGTTGTTTCGGGCTTTGTGAAAGGAAATGAGATTTCCTTCCGTTGGATTTGCTTTCCAGGAGACAAAAGCACGTTGTTCCTGGGCGATAGCCTCACCATAAGATTCCGTGTACATGGACGGGAGGAAGGGAATGACAACTGAAGACGAGATGGGATAAATCTGTGCATGAGAGAGAGCAATTTACTTTGGAAGAATTCCCAGGATGAGTTGATGCCAGAGGCGGTAGAGATGGGAGACCAGCCCAGATGATTGATGGCTGCTTGAAGACCGTGCCAGTTGGCCTGAGTGAAATGCCAGACTCGTCGACGCTGAGGAGGCTCTCTGAGAATGGTCAGAGAGATGTCCACTTTAACAAGCACATGATCAGATGAGCCGATTGGAGCAGAAGAAGAGCAGCAGACATTTTCAGGGAAGTTAGTCATAACCAAGTCCAGAAGAGAAGATGCTCCGTTGACTGAGATCCGGGTCGGGAAATTGACAGATTGTGTTTGTCCCAGTGAGTCACAGAAGTCCTTTGCTGAAGAGCCATGGCTGGTGAGAGAGGTACCCACACCCAGCCAACTGGCATGGTGACAATTGAAATCACCACATATGAGGAAGAGAGAGTTGGGATGGGTAGATCGAAGTTGGTCTATATTATCAGACAGTGAGATGTAGATGGAGTCATCACTGTTTGGTGGATGGTACAACACACATATGAACAAAAGATGGGAGCGAAGGGGCAGCCGTAGCCAAAGGTATTCCTGGGGGTGAGGTGGAGAGAGGGCAGTGCAGGGCGAGTGAGGAAGAGAGTTTTTTTCATAAAGATAGCAACCCCCCCTCCAGGACGAGGCTCAGGTCTATCATACCGGAGGAGGGAGTAACCTGGGAGAGATACCAAGGAATCAGAGACATCATGAAGAAGGAAAGTTTCTGTTAAGCAGATCACGTGTGGTTTGTCAGAAGCAACGTGTATGGAGAGATCAGTCAAGTTTGAGCAAAGGCCCCGGATGTTTGAGGTCCATACTGTTAAAGAAGGTAGGGAGAGCTGTTGAAGGTGTGTCAGAGATTTCAGAATAGCTCGGAGAAAGGGAAGGATGGGGCGGACAAAAGGTTTGATGGTGATTGGGTGAGGCGCAGTGAGGTGTTATTTGAGGAGGGGGAAGAGTGAGGCAGAAGGTTGAGGAAGATGAAGGTGAAAGTTGGAAGGGGGAAGAAGCGGGGAGGACGCTTTGAGGAGGAGGCGTGAGAGGGGAGTCTAGGAGGGGAGGAGCGAGGGAGCGAGACTTCCGTTGAACTTGGGGACGACTAAGAAGAAGACCTTTGTTGGTCGAAAGCTTGTCAAAAATTAAAGATCGAAGTCCTGAAGCCACGCCCGCGTCTGATTTAATCTCCCGATTATTTATTCAATGCAAATGTGACGCCCTGCTCGTACTGTGGAGTTTCTACTATTTCTCACAGTTTATTTTTATATATATATATATATATTGAAGGAACTGCGCTCCAACGCGAGTCGAAAGAATTGACGCGACCAAAGACGGAATTCGTCCGAGTTGCTTTATTGAAACAAAATAGCTCAGGTATTCTCACAAGCCCGTTTATCGGGCAACAATATATATACACATTTATGTCGGGAAGTTTGCCCGGCAAAAGCTATACCGGGCATGCCCGGGTGTCAAGGGCGAGCCTTGGAAAGGCGAGTCTGGACCTGCCCGGGCGTGTTTGGCTGCGGCCTGGCAAGTCGAGGCTGGGCGTGCCCGGGCGCTCTGGGCGAGCACTGGAAAGGCGATAGCGGGCATGCCCGGACGCTCTGGGCGAGCCCTGAAAAGGCGATAGCGGGCATGCCCGGACGCTCTGGGCGAGCCCTGGAAAGGCAATAGCGGGCATGCCCGGACGCTCTGGGCGAGCCCTGAAAAGGCGATAGCGGGCATGCCCGGACGCTCTGGGCGAGCCCTGGAAAGGCGATAGCGGGCATGCCCGGACGCTCTGGGCGAGCCCTGGAAAGGCGATAGCGGGCATGCCCGGACGCTCTGGGCGAGCCTTGGAAAGGCGATAGCGGGCATGCCCGGACGCTCTGGGCGTGCCCTGGAAAGGCGATAGCGGGCATGCCCGGACGCTCTGGGCGAGCCCTGAAAAGGCGATAGCGGGCATGCCCGGACGCTCTGGGCGAGCCCTGAAAAGGCGATAGCGGGCATGCCCGGACGCTCTGGGCGTGCCCTGGAAAGGCGATAGCGGGCATGCCCGGACGCTCTGGGCGAGCCCTGGAAAGGCGATAGCGGGCATGCCCGGACGCTCTGGGCGTGCCCTGGAAAGGCGATAGCGGGCATGCCCGGACGCTCTGGGCGAGCCCTGAAAAGGCGATAGCGGGCATGCCCGGACGCTCTGGGCGAGCCCTGAAAAGGCGATAGCGGGCATGCCCGGACGCTCTGGGCGTGCCCTGGAAAGGCGATAGCGGGCATGCCCGGACGCTCTGGGCGAGCCCTGGAAAGGTGATAGCGGGCATGCCCGGACGCTCTGGGCATGCCCTGGAAAGGCGATAGCGGGCATGCCCGGACGCTCTGGGCGAGCCCTGAAAAGGCGATAGCGGGCATGCCCGGACGCTCTGGGCGAGCCCTGGAAAGGCGATAGCGGGCATGCCCGGACGCTCTGGGCGTGCCCTGGAAAGGCGATAGCGGGCATGCCCGGACGCTCTGGGCGAGCCCTGGAAAGGCGATAGCGGGCATGCCCGGACGCTCTGGGCGAGCCCTGGAAAGGCGATAGCGGGCATGCCCGGACGCTCTGGGCGAGCCCTGGAAAGGCGATAGCGGGCATGCCCGGACGCTCTGGGCGAGCCCTGGAAAGGCGAGAGCGGGCATGCCCAGGAAAGACGAGACCGGGCATGCCCGGGAGGTTCGGGCGTGCCCGGGAACAGTGAGTCCGGGCATGCCCGGGAGAGGCGCGTCTGGCCGTGTTCTGGCCGGTGCAAGGCGATTATGTACATCCAGCGGTAACCGCTACAATATATATATATATACCCAGTTGGTCTCCGGTAAAGCATGCCTTGCAAAGGTTGTCGTACCCTTCAATGTTCTCTCACTTTTGCAGTTATAACAATAGCGAGAATTGCTTAGGAATACATGTACCCAACCAATGTGATACTTCCTCAGTCCAAAAAGGGCATAACCCTGTGAAAATTTGGCGAAATGCCCTGAAACTCAAACTTGTTCTGTAACTTATCATATTGAAGCCATGCACCAAGTCTCAGTTGAATATGTCAAATGATATGGAAAAAGGCTGAAAGACCACAGGTGGGATGGACGGACAAACGGATAGACAGACGGAGAGCAAACCTATAGAGACCTATATAGACTATAGGTTGCGGTGAAATTCTGGTATATCATCGGCCTCATATTGTTTACCTTTTTTTTTGGATCTTTTTCACTCTTGATTTGTTTGCACAAAGTATGTCGCTCTACCTACTGCATAGGTACATACACAACAGGTATTGAGGATGACGTATTTGATACGGAGTAGATACGCATAAAAATCTTGCCACTGGTCTTCCTCGCTCGTCCTCACACTTCGCTCGTCCTCACACAGGGGTGGTGGATCTCGATAGGCAAGAACTCCAGGTCCAATCGACCACACTCCGTTTTAATGAACACGCTCCTGTCGATACCTCGTTTTTCTAACACACCGCGGAGCTTTATGGGTGCGCAACGAGGTTTCGAGCTCGCCTGCTAGAGGGCCGGGGAGGATAACTCTTGCAGTTACCTTCTTCTCGTGTGCTGAATTCACTCTTCCCTTGACGGGAGAATCACCTTTGCGCAACGGAACGTGCCGCGTATAAAAACTTTTGGAACTATTGCGCCCTAATGGGGAAGGGAGCGATCTTGTCGCTCAAATTTGGTTTCTTCTTCTTCCTGTTTATTTTTTTTTTTTGGAGCATAATGATAAAGCATCGGCATCATACAATAATCAGTCAGGAAACATGGAATCAAACCCAAAGCACATTATCTTTGTTCGAAACATTTTTTTCACAGTGATAAATCAATTCCGAGGAGTGCACCGCTGTAAAATGCAATTTTAACGCACTTATCCAAAGTTGAGTTGCGATTGGATTGGTTAACCCTCCACCAATCAGGATAAGTTTCAAGCTTTTGAGACTCCTCGCAAAAGGTGTCATTGGGGCTGAAAGAGTCAAATGGTGGCTTCAAGGGCTCCGCTCTCTTCGCCCTTATGCGACGAGCTTTGTGAAAGTATACATGACAGATCAAGTTACATTTGCTCCAAAGTTTATGAAATTTGCAAGAATTCATATACATATAACATAATGATTTAGCTTTAAGAAGTCAGCATAATGTGAAGAAGTCAGTCCTTCGCAAAGATTAGGTGAGCTATCGCCGACACCGTGGAACAAATTTCTGCACAAACCTGAGTTGAACGTCAGTCCTGGCCAGCCGGTTCGTGAAAGACTTAGGCCAAAACTTCCCCCGGCAAACCCTATAAGAACATGGGAATAATTGTGGCCGTTAAACAAGAAGAAGAAACGTAGACTTATAGAGAAATAGCAACCTGCAAATAGACGGGCAGGGTAAAAAAAAGAAAGATATAAAAGGTACATAACATGCAGGGGAGAGTGGGATTGCACAGAATTAGGAAAGACGTTCAATAATTGGGATTGAAGGGAAACAAAGGAGTGGAGGTGAGCAATGAGTCCGGAGTTTTGGGAGTTTCAGAAGGATGTGGTTGCTTGGAAGAATGGACGGTACGGTGGTACGGTATGTTTTGTAAGGGGCAAGGTTAGGGATGGAGGCCGGCTTTGATGTGTGGTCCATGCAGGAGAGATCATTGCTGGGGGTGTGACACATAAATTCCAAAGACTGAACTTCTTCCAGTGGTTGATGACTAAACATGGCCCTGACCTCTTGATTGAGTTTCTTGATGTCTCTCCATTGTTCAGACAGGAGGAGCAGCTTTATATCCAAAGTTAAGTGGTCAGGATGGAATCCGAACTCAGGTCGCTTGAAAAAGGTTTGCTTGTATGGTAGGTGGCCAAAGGTGAAGGGCAGGTGAAGAGAGCACACAGTGGATAAGTGAGAGCAGAGGAGTAGGATCGGAGAACATGGCTCTGATACCATCCAGGCCCATCATCCAAATTCCCATTGGTTCAGGCCAGGTCCGACCTGAAGACCATGGATTGGTCAATGATTTGATAGCATGGATCTGGTGATATCTGGTACTGTATCACCACCGTCATGGCAAAGGCATCATCATTTAACTGGCTAGAGCTAGACCTATAGTTAGAAAGTGGGAACATGGTCGGCCATGCATGATCTGTGGATGACTATTATCCCCCGTTGGACTTCGTTCAAAATGGAGGCTTATGGATTGGATCTCGTCCGTCTGTCTGTCCGTCCGTCCGTCCGTCCATGGATTTGCAACCATATATCGGACATAGGCCTATATGGACCAATTTTGTTCATACTTGGCATAAGGAATACATGATGGTATACATATTATGCACATCATTTTGTTTCATGATGCAATCAAAGATGGCCGACTGGCGGCCATTTTAATTGTAAAAAAAAAACCCCAATGTTGAACAAGTCCTCAACCATTTCTCAGACATGCATTTACCGATCTTGTTCAAACTTGGCACACAGACAATGAATGAGAGTTACATATTCACGTCATTTTTTTCGAGATTAGATCCAAGATGGCCGCCTGGCGGCCATTTTGTTTCTTAAACGTGTCCCCAACCATTTCTCGACATGCACGGACCGATTTTGTTCAGACTTGGCACAAGGACAGTACATAAGAGTATACATATGCAGTAAATGTTGTTTAGTAATCCGACCAAAGATGGCCGACTGGCGGCCTTTAACTCCTTACAGAAAAATTACTAAAACCACAGCTTTTTCTCCTTGTTTATTTATTTGGACGTTGCTCGACCTTTACAGTGGAATATGAGATATTTTTAACTAACTCCAGTGATTGATGTGAATTCAGTTTCATCCATTTGAGGTCCATGAGGCACGTACCATGGGTGGGTCAGGGAAGGGTCCAAAGTTTTGGACGAACACCAACCTGCCCACCCCCACTCCCTTTGCCCATGGCAACCCATGTCCTGCTTTATCAAACCAGCAGCATTATTTTTTGGTCGAAATAAACTGCTTGACCAAAAAAACAAAAACATTTTTACATAAATAAATACATAAAATGTGTCATTGCATTTTGCAATGTCACAAAACGACCGGAATTCAAGGTAATAAGGACACACTGCAAGTTTCGTTTACTTACCTGTTTTGACACAATGTAATGAGCGTAACTAATTATACTGTACACAGGTTAAAAATTTAGTGGGAACGAGCATATTTTGAATTCTTTGAACAAGGGCAAGCAGGCTTGTTGACTCTCTCCTCCTGCTCCCATCCGAGTTCTACAATGATGTATCAACCTATGCATACCTTCGATTCTGTTTGAAACATTGTCAAACGTGCCTGGTCAGACTACACGGAGTTCTCAGATAACTCAAGAGTCCATAATATTTTCAGACAATGCGGAGTATTTGGCCTTCGGAATTAATGAATAGCGAGGGGTCAAACTGACCCTCCTCCTCCTCCTCCATTCTCCTGCCAAGGAGAGAGAGAGAGAGAGAGAGAGAGAGAGAGAGAGAGAGAGAGAGAAGAGAGGAGAGGAGAGAAGAGAAGAGAAGAGAAGAGAAGAGAAGAGAAGAGAAGAGAAGAGAAGAGAATAGAATAGAATAGAATAGAATAGAATAGAATAGAATTAAAAGGTTAATTCCTTAATCAACAGATTCACTCAGTGCAACCATTGCTGTAACTCAAGTAAGAATGATGTGTTTCAGAGAGAAATGGCCCTCAGGATAGTCCCATGGAACACCACAAGGGTCGCATGGATATTCACAAGCTCCAATTACCCACAAATCCAGCACTGAGCTGTGTCTGCCTTCATGGCTCCATCCGGATGGTAACGTGGTGATTATTATACTTTGTGAACAAAAATATCCCTGATTTAACCCTAAATGTCACCAGGAATGAAAGCGGGCTGAATTGACAGAAAAACTTTTACTGGAAGAGATATGGAAGGAAAAATGGAAACGACGAGGGAGACGGTCTTGATGGACACTGTGGTCAACTGTACCAACTCCTTGAGGGTCAGCTTATCTTCACAGACTTGAGGGCTCATAGAAGGGTGAGGGAAAATGGAAACGACGAGGGAGACGGTCTTGATGGACACTGTGGTCAACTGTACCAACTCCTTGAGGGTCAGCTTATCTTCACAGACTTGAGGGCTCATAGAAGGGTGAGGGAAAATGGAAACATAGTCTTCTTCTTTGAAACATAGTCGTTAGATTTTTAACGTCCACCAACTCATTCCAGCAGATGTGTCACCAAGTTTAATGACCTTGACGATCCGAGGGACGGCACACACATTTATGAATCACCCAGCCTCTGAAACACCGGGATGACAGTTTATAGCTCGGTCGGGATTCAAACCCAGGCTACACAGCTCCGAAACTAGCGTGTGTATACCTAGGCCAGTGGTTGCCAAACTTTTTTGTGTCCACGACCCAAAATTTGAAATCACAACTTCCCATTTCTTCACCAGATCCATGTTCTAAGCCCTGTGGTTTTTCTGGTCTTCATCGATGATCTCTCCGACTCTCTGGAAAATCCTCTCTATCTCTTTGCTGATGACTCCACTCTCTGCCGCTCCATACCTCATCCCTCAGATCGGCAGTCTGCAGCCTCCTCACTCTCTGCAGACCTGGACAAAATCACAGACTGGGCAAACAAGTGGAACATGTCTTTCACTCCTGACAAATCAGACACTCTTACTATGTCTCTCCGAAAAGACCGACTGGACAACCCTCCCATCCACTTTCTCAACAATCCTCTCCAGGAAGTTCTGTCACTCAATCTCGTGGGTCTCACGATCTGCCATGATCTTTCTTGGGAAAAACACATTTCCAAGCTGGCCTCCAAAGCCAGTCGCCGACTGGGCATCCTCCGTCGTGCGAAATCCTTCCTGAGCACTTGTGAGCTCCTCACCACATCCAAAGCTTTCTTCCGCAGCTCAATGGAATACTGCTCTCCCCTCTGGTCTGGTGCTCCTGCCTCACACCTAGCTCGTCTTCACGTTGTTGAAACCAATGCTTTCAGAATCATTGGAATCTCCCGCGATGAAGCTAACTCCGAGGGCCTTTCACTCACTCACCTTAAGCAGGTTGTTGGTCGTTCTGTCTTCTATGGACTCCTCTCTGACCTAGCTCCCCCAGCCCTGTCTGTGCTCTGTCCCCCAAGTACTCCTTCAGGTCGCACAAGATCTGCCAGCAACCCTCTTCTTTTGAAACTGCCAAAATCAAGACTCTGCTCACCTTCACTCTTTCATTCCTCTTTTCTCCCGACTCTGGAACAAACTCCCTCACTATCTTCAATCACACTCCTCCCTCCAGGTCTTTAAAACATCTGTTCACCACCATCTCTTATCTTACCCCATCCAAAACCTTGATGTTTTCTACCCCCGTTAATTCACCCCAGATCCACTTTTCTGAAACACCGACTTCCTTCCTAGAAGTCCTAGCAGTGTTCATGTATTTTTTTTTTTTACTCTCCCAGCCCCACCCCCCTTCCCTCGCCGAAAGCCCACTTCCTCCCACAGATCTCCCGTTGTCCCTGTTCTCTACTGTTGTAGTTGTGTGCTTCCTCTTCTCTCCCCATCTTGTCTCCCGCTCCCTTCATTGCATGTTTTATGTGTCTGTGCATGTTTTCATGTTCAATGTGCTCGCTCTTACACGAGCCTGATCTTGTATACAAAAAAAAAATACAAAAAAAAAAAAACAAGATTTGAGAAACCACCTTGGATATGAGATACCACATTAGATGTGAGAAACCACCTTGGATATGAGATACCACATTAGATGGAAGAAACCACCTTGGATGTGAGAAACCACCTTAGATGTAAGAAACCACCTTGGATATGAGAAACCACCATGGATGTAAGAAACCACCTTAGATGTAAGAAACCACCTTGGATGTGAGAAACCACCTTAGATGTAAGAAACCACCTTGGATGTGAGAAACCACCTTGGATGTAAGAAACCACCATGGATGTAAGAAACCACCTTGGATGTGAGAAACCACCTTGGATGTAAGAAACCACCTTGGATGTAAGAAACCACCTTGGATGTAAGAAACCACCTTGGATGTGAGAAACCACCTTGGATGTAAGAAACCACCATGGATGTGAGATACCACATTAGATGTGAGAAACCACCTTGGATATTAGATACCACATTAGATGGAAGAAACCACCTTGGATGTGAGAAACCACCTTAGATGTAAGAAACCACCTTGGATGTGAGAAACCACCATGGATGTAAGAAACCACCTTAGATGTAAGAAACCACCTTGGATGTGAGAAACCACCTTGGATGTAAGAAACCACCATGGATGTAAGAAACCACCTTGGATGTGAGAAACCACCTTGGATGTAAGAAACCACCTTGGATGTAAGAAACCACCTTGGATGTAAGAAACCACCTTGGATGTGAGAAACCACCTTGGATGTAAGAAACCACCATGGATGTAAGAAACCACCTTGGATGTGAGAAAGCACCTTGGATGTGAGAAACCACCTTGGATGTAAGAAACCACCTTGGATGTGAGAAACCACCTTGGATGTAAGAAACCACCTTGGATGTAAGAAACCACCTTGGATGTAAGAAACCACCTTGGATGTGAGAAACCACCTTGGATGTGAGAAAGCACCTTGGATGTAAGAAACCACCGTGGATGTGAGAAAGCACCTTGGATGTGAGAAACCACCTTGGATGTAAGAAACCACCTTGGATGTGAGAAAGCACCTTGGATGTGAGAAAGCACCTTGGATGTGAGAAACCACCTTGGATGTAAGAAACCACCTTGGATGTAAGAAACCACCTTGGATGTAAGAAACCACCTTGGATGTAAGAAACCACCTTGGATGTAAGAAAGCACCTTGGATGTAAGAAACCACCTTGGATGTGAGAAACCACCTTGGATGTAAGAAACCACCTTGGATGTGAGAAACCACCTTGGATGTAAGAAACCACCTTGGATGTAAGAAACCACCTTGGATGTAAGAAACCACCTTGGATGTAAGAAAGCACCTTGGATGTAAGAAAGCACCTTGGATGTAAGAAACCACCTTGGATGTAAGAAACCACCTTGGATGTGAGAAACCACCTTGGATGTAAGAAACCACCATGGATGTAAGAAAACACCATGGATGTGAGAAACCACCTTGGATGTAAGAAACCACCTTGGATGTGAGAAACCACCTTGGATGTAAGAAACCACCTTGGATGTAAGAAAACACCATGGATGTGAGAAACCACCTTGGATGTAAGAAACCACCATGGATGTGAGAAACCACCTTGGATGTAAGAAACCACCTTGGATGTAAGAAACCACCTTGGATGTAAGAAACCACCTTGGTGGTAAGAAACCACCTTGGATGTAAGAAACCACCTTGGATGTAAGAAACCACCTTGGATGTAAGAAACCACCTTGGATGTGAGAAACCACCTTGGATGTAAGAAACCACCTTGGATGTAAGAAACCACCTTGGATGTAAGAAACCACCTTGGATGTAAGAAACCACCTTGGATGTAAGAAACCACCTTGGATGTAAGAAACCACCTTGGATGTAAGAAACCACCTTGGATGTAAGAAACCACCTTGGATGTAAGAAACCACCTTGGATGTGAGAAACCACCTTGGATGTAAGAAACCACCTTGGATGTAAGAAACCACCTTGGATGTGAGAAACCACCTTGGATGTGAGAAAGCACCTTGGATGTAAGAAACCACCTTGGATGTGAGAAACCACCTTGGATGTAAGAAACCACCTTGGATGTAAGAAACCACCTTGGATGTGAGAAAGCACCTTGGATGTAAGAAACCACCTTGGATGTAAGAAACCACCTTGGATGTGAGAAACCACCTTGGATGTAAGAAACCACCTTGGATGTAAGAAACCACCTTGGATGTAAGAAACCACCTTGGATGTAAGAAACCACCTTGGATGTAAGAAAGCACCTTGGATGTAAGAAACCACCTTGGATGTGAGAAACCACCTTGGATGTAAGAAACCACCTTGGATGTAAGAAACCACCTTGGATGTAAGAAACCACCTTGGATGTAAGAAAGCACCTTGGATGTAAGAAAGCACCTTGGATGTAAGAAACCACCTTGGATGTAAGAAACCACCTTGGATGTGAGAAACCACCTTGGATGTAAGAAACCACCATGGATGTAAGAAAACACCATGGATGTGAGAAACCACCTTGGATGTAAGAAACCACCTTGGATGTGAGAAACCACCTTGGATGTAAGAAACCACCTTGGATGTAAGAAAACACCATGGATGTGAGAAACCACCTTGGATGTAAGAAACCACCATGGATGTGAGAAACCACCTTGGATGTAAGAAACCACCTTGGATGTAAGAAACCACCTTGGATGTAAGAAACCACCTTGGTGGTAAGAAACCACCTTGGATGTAAGAAACCACCTTGGATGTAAGAAACCACCTTGGATGTAAGAAACCACCTTGGATGTGAGAAACCACCTTGGATGTAAGAAACCACCTTGGATGTAAGAAACCACCTTGGATGTAAGAAACCACCTTGGATGTAAGAAACCACCTTGGATGTGAGAAACCACCTTGGATGTAAGAAACCACCTTGGATGTGAGAAACCACCTTGGATGTAAGAAACCACCTTGGATGTAAGAAACCACCTTGGATGTAAGAAACCACCTTGGATGTAAGAAACCACCTTGGATGTAAGAAACCACATTGGATGTAAGAAACCACCTTGGATGTAAGAAACCACCTTGGATGTAAGAAACCACCTTGGATGTGAGAAACCACATTGGATGTAAGAAACCACCTTGGATGTAAGAAACCACCTTGGATGTAAGAAACCACCTTGGATGTAAGAAACCACCTTGGATGTAAGAAACCAGCTTGGATGTAAGAAACCAGCTTGGATGTGAGAAACCACCTTGGATGTAAGAAACCACCTTGGATGTAAGAAACCACCTTGGATGTGAGAAACCACCTTGGATGTAAGAAACCACCTTGGATGTGAGAAACCACCTTGGATGTGAGAAACCACCTTGGATGTAAGAAACCACCTTGGGTGTGAGAAACCACCTTGGATGTAAGAAACCACCTTGGATGTAAGAAACCACCTTGGATGTGAGAAACCACCTTGGATGTAAGAAACCCCCTTGGATGTAAGAAACCACCTTGGATGTAAGAAACCACGTTGGATGTGAGAAAACACCTTGGATGTAAGAAACCACCTTGGATGTGAGAAAGCACCTGGGATGTATGAAACCACCTTGGATGTAAGAAACCACCTTGGATGTAAGAAACCACCATGGATGTAAGAAACCACCTTGGATGTGAGAAACCACCTTGGATGTGAGAAACCACCTTGGATGTGAGAAACCACCTTGGATGTAAGAAACCACCTTGGATGTAAGAAACCACCTTGGATGTGAGAAACCACCTCGGATGTAAGAAACCACCTTGGATGTAAGAAAACCACCTTGGATGTAAGAAACCACCTTGGATGTGAGAAACCACCTTGGATGTAAGAAACCACCTTGGATGTAAGAAACCACCTTGGATGTAAGAAACCACTTTGGATGTGAGAAACCACCTTGGATGTAAGAAACCACCTTGGATGTAAGAAACCACCTTGGATGTGAGAAACCACCTTGGATGTAAGAAACCACCTTGGATGTAAGAAACCACCTTGGATGTAAGAAACCACCTTGGATGTAAGAAACCACCTTGGATGTAAGAAAGCACCTTGGATGTAAGAAACCACCTTGGATGTGAGAAACCACCTTGGATGTAAGAAACCACCATGGATGTGAGAAACCACCTTGGATGTAAGAAACCACCTTGGATGTAAGAAACCACCTTGGATGTAAGAAACCACCTTGGTGGTAAGAAACCACCTTGGATGTAAGAAACCACCTTGGATGTAAGAAACCACCTTGGATGTAAGAAACCACCTTGGATGTGAGAAACCACCTTGGATGTAAGAAACCACCTTGGATGTAAGAAACCACCTTGGATGTAAGAAACCACCTTGGATGTAAGAAACCACCTTGGATGTGAGAAACCACCTTGGATGTAAGAAACCACCTTGGATGTGAGAAACCACCTTGGATGTAAGAAACCACCTTGGATGTAAGAAACCACCTTGGATGTAAGAAACCACCTTGGATGTAAGAAACCACATTGGATGTAAGAAACCACCTTGGATGTAAGAAACCACCTTGGATGTAAGAAACCACCTTGGATGTAAGAAACCACATTGGATGTAAGAAACCACCTTGGATGTAAGAAACCACCTTGGATGTGAGAAACCACCTTGGATGTAAGAAACCACCTTGGATGTAAGAAACCACATTGGATGTAAGAAACCACCTTGGATGTAAGAAACCACCTTGGATGTGAGAAACCACATTGGATGTAAGAAACCACCTTGGATGTAAGAAACCACCTTGGATGTAAGAAACCACCTTGGATGTAAGAAACCACCTTGGATGTAAGAAACCACCTTGGATGTAAGAAACCACCTTGGATGTAAGAAACCACCTTGGATGTAAGAAACCACCTTGGATGTGAGAAACCACCTTGGATGTAAGAAACCACCTTGGATGTGAGAAACCACCTTGGATGTGAGAAACCACCTTGGATGTAAGAAACCACCTTGGGTGTAAGAAACCACCTTGGATGTAAGAAACCACCTTGGATGTGAGAAACCACCTTGGATGTGAGAAACCACCTTGGATGTAAGAAACCCCCTTGGATGTAAGAAACCACCTTGGATGTAAGAAACCACGTTGGATGTGAGAAAGCACCTGGGATGTATGAAACCACCTTGGATGTAAGAAACCACCTTGGATGTAAGAAACCACCTTGGTGGTAAGAAACCACGTTGGATGTGAGAAAACACCTTGGATGTAAGAAACCACGTTGGATGTGAGAAAACACCTTGGATGTAAGAAACCACCTTGGATGTGAGAAACCACCTTGGATGTAAGAAACCACGTTGGATGTGAGAAAACACCTTGGATGTAAGAAACCACCTTGGATGTGAGAAACCACCTTGGATGTGAGAAACCACCTTGGATGTAAGAAACCACCATGGATGTGAGAAACCACCTTGGATGTAAGAAACCACCTTGGATGTAAGAAACCACCTTGGATGTAAGAAACCACCTTGGTGGTAAGAAACCACCTTGGATGTAAGAAACCACCTTGGATGGAAGAAACCACCTTGGATGTGAGAAACCACCTTGGATGTGAGAAACCACCTTGGATGTAAGAAACCACCTTGGATGTAAGAAACCACCTTGGATGTAAGAAACCACCTTGGATGTAAGAAACCACCTTGGATGTGAGAAACCACCTTGGATGTAAGAAACCACCTTGGATGTGAGAAACCACCTTGGATGTAAGAAACCACCTTGGATGTAAGAAACCACCTTGGATGTAAGAAACCACCTTGGATGTAAGAAACCACCTTGGATGTAAGAAACCACATTGGATGTAAGAAACCACCTTGGATGTAAGAAACCACCTTGGATGTAAGAAACCACCTTGGATGTGAGAAACCACATTGGATGTAAGAAACCACCTTGGATGTAAGAAACCACCTTGGATGTAAGAAACCACCTTGGATGTAAGAAACCACCTTGGATGTAAGAAACCACCTTGGATGTAAGAAACCACCTTGGATGTAAGAAACCACCTTGGATGTGAGAAACCACCTTGGATGTAAGAAACCACCTTGGATGTGAGAAACCACCTTGGATGTGAGAAACCACCTTGGATGTAAGAAACCACCTTGGGTGTGAGAAACCACCTTGGATGTAAGAAACCACCTTGGATGTAAGAAACCACCTTGGATGTGAGAAACCACCTTGGATGTAAGAAACCCCCTTGGATGTAAGAAACCACCTTGGATGTAAGAAACCACGTTGGATGTGAGAAAACACCTTGGATGTAAGAAACCACCTTGGATGTGAGAAACCACCTTGGATGTGAGAAACCACCTTGGATGTAAGAAACCACCTTGGATGTAAGAAACCACCTTGGATGTAAGAAACCACCTTGGGTGTGAGAAACCACCTTGGATGTGAGAAACCACCTTGGATGTAAGAAACCACCTTGGATGTAAGAAACCACCTTGGATGTGAGAAACCACCTTGGATGTAAGAAACCACCTTGGATGTGAGAAACCACCTTGGATGTGAGAAACCACCTTGGATGTAAGAAACCACCTTGGATGTGAGAAACCACCTTGGATGTGAGAAACCACCTTGGATGTGAGAAACCACCTTGGATGTGAGAAACCACCTTGGATGTAAGAAACCACCTTGGATGTGAGAAACCACCTTGGATGTAAGAAACCACCTTGGATGTAAGAAACCACCTTGGATGTGAGAAACCACCTTGGATGTGAGAAACCACCTTGGATGTGAGAAACCACCTTGGATGTAAGAAACCACCTTGGATGTGAGAAACCACCTTGGATGTAAGAAACCACCTTGGATGTGAGAAACCACCTTGGATGTGAGAAACCACCTTGGATGTAAGAAACCACCTTGGGTGTGAGAAACCACCTTGGATGTAAGAAACCACCTTGGATGTAAGAAACCACCTTGGATGTGAGAAACCACCTTGGATGTAAGAAACCCCCTTGGATATAAGAAACCACCTTGGATGTAAGAAACCACCCTGGATGTGAGAAAGCACCTGGGATGTATGAAACCACCTTGGATGTGAGAAACCACCTTGGATGTAAGAAACCACCTTGGATGTAAGAAACCACCATGGATGTAAGAAACCACCTTGGATGTGAGAAACCACCTTGGATGTGAGAAACCACCTTGGATGTGAGAAACCACCTTGGATGTAAGAAACCACCTTGGATGTAAGAAACCACCTTGGATGTGAGAAACCACCTTGGATGTACGAAACCACCTTGGATGTAAGAAACCACCTTGGATGTGAGAAACCACCTTGGATGTACGAAACCACCTTGGATGTAAGAAACCACCATGGATGTGAGAAACCACCTTGGATGTGAGAAACCACCTTGGATGTAAGAAACCACCTTGGATGTAAGAAAACCACCTTGGATGTAAGAAACCACCTTGGATGTGAGAAACCACCTTGGATGTAAGAAACCACCTTGGATGTAAGAAACCACCTTGGATGTAAGAAACCACTTTGGATGTGAGAAACCACCTTGGATGTAAGAAACCACCTTGGATGTAAGAAACCACCTTGGATGTGAGAAACCACCTTGGATGTAAGAAACCACCTTGGATGTAAGAAACCACCTTGGATGTAAGAAACCACCTTGGATGTAAGAAACCACATTGGATGTAAGAAACCACCTTGGATGTAAGAAACCACCTTGGATGTGAGAAACCACCTTGGATGTAAGAAACCACCTTTGATGTGAGAAACCACCTTGGATGTGAGAAACCACCTTTGATGTGAGAAACCACCTTGGATGTGAGAAACCACCTTGGATGTAAGAAACCACCTTGGATGTAAGAAACCACCATGGATGTGAGAAACCACCTTGGATGTAAGAAACCACCTTGGATGTAAGAAACCACCTTGGATGTGAGAAAACACCTTGGATGTGAGAAAACACCTTGGATGTGAGAAACCACCTTGGATGTGAGAAAACACCTTGGATGTAAGAAACCACTTTGGATGTGAGAAACCACCTTGGATGTAAGAAACCACCTTGGATGTGAGAAAACACCTTGGATGTGAGAAACCACCTTTGATGTGAGAAACCACCTTGGATGTGAGAAACCACCTTGGATGTAAGAAACCACCTTTGATGTGAGAAACCACCTCGGATGTGAGAAACCACCTTGGATGTGAGAAAACACCTTGGATGTAAGAAACCACTTTGGATGTGAGAAACCACCTTGGATGTAAGAAACCACCTTGGATGTGAGAAAACACCTTGGATGTGAGAAACCACCTTGGATGTAAGAAACCACCTTGGATGTAAGAAACCACTTTGGATGTAAGAAACCACCTTGGATGTGAGAAACCACCTTGGATGTGAGAAACCACCTTGGATGTGAGAAAACACCTTGGATGTAAGAAACCACCTTGGATGTAAGAAACCACCTTGGATGTAAGAAACCACCTTGGATGTAAGAAACCACCTTGGATGTAAGAAACCACCTTGGATGTAAGAAACCACCTTGGATGTAAGAAACCACCTTGGATGTGAGAAACCAACTTGGATGTAAGAAACCACGTTGGATGTGAGAAAACACCTTGGATGTAAGAAACCACCTTGGATGTAAGAAACCACCTTGGATGTGAGAAACCACCTTGGATGTAAGAAACCACCTTGGATGTAAGAAACCACCTTGGATGTAAGAAACCACCTTGGTGGTAAGAAACCACCTTGGATGTAAGAAACCACCTTGGATGGAAGAAACCACCTTGGATGTGAGAAACCACCTTGGATGTGAGAAACCACCTTGGATGTAAGAAACCACCTTGGATGTAAGAAACCACCTTGGATGTAAGAAACCACCTTGGATGTAAGAAACCACCTTGGATGTGAGAAACCACCTTGGATGTAAGAAACCACCTTGGATGTGAGAAACCACCTTGGATGTAAGAAACCACCTTGGATGTAAGAAACCACCTTGGATGTAAGAAACCACCTTGGATGTAAGAAACCACCTTGGATGTAAGAAACCACATTGGATGTAAGAAACCACCTTGGATGTAAGAAACCACCTTGGATGTAAGAAACCACCTTGGATGTGAGAAACCACATTGGATGTAAGAAACCACCTTGGATGTAAGAAACCACCTTGGATGTAAGAAACCACCTTGGATGTAAGAAACCACCTTGGATGTAAGAAACCACCTTGGATGTAAGAAACCACCTTGGATGTAAGAAACCACCTTGGATGTAAGAAACCACCTTGGATGTGAGAAACCACCTTGGATGTAAGAAACCACCTTGGATGTGAGAAACCACCTTGGATGTGAGAAACCACCTTGGATGTAAGAAACCACCTTGGGTGTGAGAAACCACCTTGGATGTAAGAAACCACCTTGGATGTAAGAAACCACCTTGGATGTGAGAAACCACCTTGGATGTAAGAAACCCCCTTGGATGTAAGAAACCACCTTGGATGTAAGAAACCACGTTGGATGTGAGAAAACACCTTGGATGTAAGAAACCACCTTGGATGTGAGAAACCACCTTGGATGTGAGAAACCACCTTGGATGTAAGAAACCACCTTGGATGTAAGAAACCACCTTGGATGTAAGAAACCACCTTGGGTGTGAGAAACCACCTTGGATGTGAGAAACCACCTTGGATGTAAGAAACCACCTTGGATGTAAGAAACCACCTTGGATGTGAGAAACCACCTTGGATGTAAGAAACCACCTTGGATGTGAGAAACCACCTTGGATGTGAGAAACCACCTTGGATGTAAGAAACCACCTTGGATGTGAGAAACCACCTTGGATGTGAGAAACCACCTTGGATGTGAGAAACCACCTTGGATGTGAGAAACCACCTTGGATGTAAGAAACCACCTTGGATGTGAGAAACCACCTTGGATGTAAGAAACCACCTTGGATGTAAGAAACCACCTTGGATGTGAGAAACCACCTTGGATGTGAGAAACCACCTTGGATGTGAGAAACCACCTTGGATGTAAGAAACCACCTTGGATGTGAGAAACCACCTTGGATGTAAGAAACCACCTTGGATGTGAGAAACCACCTTGGATGTGAGAAACCACCTTGGATGTAAGAAACCACCTTGGGTGTGAGAAACCACCTTGGATGTAAGAAACCACCTTGGATGTAAGAAACCACCTTGGATGTGAGAAACCACCTTGGATGTAAGAAACCCCCTTGGATATAAGAAACCACCTTGGATGTAAGAAACCACCTTGGATGTGAGAAAGCACCTGGGATGTATGAAACCACCTTGGATGTGAGAAACCACCTTGGATGTAAGAAACCACCTTGGATGTAAGAAACCACCATGGATGTAAGAAACCACCTTGGATGTGAGAAACCACCTTGGATGTGAGAAACCACCTTGGATGTGAGAAACCACCTTGGATGTAAGAAACCACCTTGGATGTAAGAAACCACCTTGGATGTGAGAAACCACCTTGGATGTACGAAACCACCTTGGATGTAAGAAACCACCTTGGATGTGAGAAACCACCTTGGATGTACGAAACCACCTTGGATGTAAGAAACCACCATGGATGTGAGAAACCACCTTGGATGTGAGAAACCACCTTGGATGTAAGAAACCACCTTGGATGTAAGAAAACCACCTTGGATGTAAGAAACCACCTTGGATGTGAGAAACCACCTTGGATGTAAGAAACCACCTTGGATGTAAGAAACCACCTTGGATGTAAGAAACCACTTTGGATGTGAGAAACCACCTTGGATGTAAGAAACCACCTTGGATGTAAGAAACCACCTTGGATGTGAGAAACCACCTTGGATGTAAGAAACCACCTTGGATGTAAGAAACCACCTTGGATGTAAGAAACCACCTTGGATGTAAGAAACCACATTGGATGTAAGAAACCACCTTGGATGTAAGAAACCACCTTGGATGTGAGAAACCACCTTGGATGTAAGAAACCACCTTTGATGTGAGAAACCACCTTGGATGTGAGAAACCACCTTTGATGTGAGAAACCACCTTGGATGTGAGAAACCACCTTGGATGTAAGAAACCACCTTGGATGTAAGAAACCACCATGGATGTGAGAAACCACCTTGGATGTAAGAAACCACCTTGGATGTAAGAAACCACCTTGGATGTGAGAAAACACCTTGGATGTGAGAAAACACCTTGGATGTGAGAAACCACCTTGGATGTGAGAAAACACCTTGGATGTAAGAAACCACTTTGGATGTGAGAAACCACCTTGGATGTAAGAAACCACCTTGGATGTGAGAAAACACCTTGGATGTGAGAAACCACCTTTGATGTGAGAAACCACCTTGGATGTGAGAAACCACCTTGGATGTAAGAAACCACCTTTGATGTGAGAAACCACCTCGGATGTGAGAAACCACCTTGGATGTGAGAAAACACCTTGGATGTAAGAAACCACTTTGGATGTGAGAAACCACCTTGGATGTAAGAAACCACCTTGGATGTGAGAAAACACCTTGGATGTGAGAAACCACCTTGGATGTAAGAAACCACCTTGGATGTAAGAAACCACTTTGGATGTAAGAAACCACCTTGGATGTGAGAAACCACCTTGGATGTGAGAAACCACCTTGGATGTGAGAAAACACCTTGGATGTAAGAAACCACCTTGGATGTAAGAAACCACCTTGGATGTAAGAAACCACCTTGGATGTAAGAAACCACCTTGGATGTAAGAAACCACCTTGGATGTAAGAAACCACCTTGGATGTAAGAAACCACCTTGGATGTGAGAAACCAACTTGGATGTAAGAAACCACCTTGGATGTAAGAAACCACCTTGGATGTAAGAAACCACCTTGGATGTAAGAAACCACCTTGGATGTAAGAAACCAACTTGGATGTAAGAAACCACGTTGGATGTGAGAAAACACCTTGGATGTAAGAAACCACCTTGGATGTAAGAAACCACGTTGGATGTGAGAAAACACCTTGGATGTGAAAACACCTCAAAAACCAGTAAAAACGCCCCTCAAATTATTTTCCAATTTGGGTTGCGACCCTCGGTTTGGCCACCCTGTCTGCTCGGAAACATCGTGAGTGTGGGACAATTGGGTCACAGTTGGTCAAAATAAGCAAAGGATTTAATAAAAAGGAAAAGAGGAGAGATCGAAAGAGAGGGAAAAGGGGAAGAAACACAGTAAACCTGAAGTAATAAGATTGTGTTAGTTCGGGTTATTGAAGGTAGAAAACATCATGGGTAGGGATAAGGGGTTAAGTGGAGGCGAGATGGTGTTGCACCACCTGCTTCAAGTTCTGGAGGGAAAGGTGCTCCAATTGAACCTTCTCCGGAAGGCGGTTCCACAAAAGAGGAACAAAAGAGTCTAAATTTAGGGAGTTTACTGGACCAATGTGTGTGTGCATCCTGGAGGAGTTGGGATGTCCGGAGGCCGAGAGAGCAGAGGGAGCTTGTCCGAAGGAGTAAAAAAAAAAAAAAAAAAGGTGAGGTACCTGTCTGCGATGTGAGAGCAACAAACCTTGTGCTTCAGCATCATCGTGGGAGGTGTACAGGTGGATACGAAACACACAGATCAATAACATTTTCTCCCCGAATTTGATAGACATCAAATGCAATATGAAACTCTCGTGCAAATTTTTGGGGACAGTGACGTCAAATTATAAATAATATCCTACAAGTTTTTAAGTTACAAACTCTATATATTTAGTCCGTGCGCACGAAGCGAAAATAAATGGAGTTACTGGGACACCTTTCCTCATGCAGTCTTGAGAAACAAGGACATGGGCGGGAGTCTACAAGAGGCAAATTTGATTGGTCGAAATGATGTAAAATGTCGTGATATTTTGTCCAAGTACTGCTAAACGGAAAGGTTTTGAAAGTGACAAAAACTTTTCACTTGGAGAGTGCAGGCTAAAACACTCATTGAGAAAATGGAGACATGGAAAAAGAAGGATAGATCCATTTTGTGTGTACGTAATATGTAGATGCGAGATGACACTGACGGTACTCCACATGGTATGTATTTGGGATTGTCATTCAAACGTGGGTGGCATCGTGATGTCATTACTCGAACATGTTGCTCAAGGCATCGAGTTAGTGAATAACATTTCACAACCTCAGGTGTACGGTACCACGGTATTGTTACAAACAGCACGTTCCGATGGTCTTTCGCCCTATCTGAACGTGTTGGGTTCATGCATGTTGGGATGAAGCCAACATGTTTGTGCGTGACATACATAACTAATGAGACATTTTCTCGGTGGTCGGGGCGAAGGTAAACGACTGCGAGGAGTACCTGGTGCCTTAAGCGGTGAGGGTGAGGCGACACAAGCCATTGAGCATAATTGAGGGTCGGGTCCGACTCGAGTGATTCATACATGGAGCTGATTGCGGTAATTAACCTTAACGATCACGTGACCTGGCTGTGCGTGCGCTGCTTGCTTTTCCACATTGCGCGTTTCCCAATGGAATGAAAGGGGTCCGGACTATTCATTAATGAGGGATGCAGTTTGGGTGGAGGTAAGTAGAGAGAAATATAAATTTCCGAAAAGGAAGTGAAGGGAGGATGATGGAGAAAGGAGGGTTGGGAGCGTGGGAGATGTGGATATAGAAGGGGAAGAAGTTTGGGGGAACATGGGAGATAGGGGAGGGAAACGGTCTGCGTAGAGAAAATGGTTAGGTGGGGAATTGGAGAGTGGGGAATTGGAGAGTGGGGAGTGGGGAATTGGAGAGTGGGGAGTGGGGAGTGTGGAATTGGAGAGTGGGGAATTTGAGAGTGGGGAGTGGGGAATTGGAGAGTGGGGAGTGGGGAATTGGAGAGTGGGGAGTGTGGAATTGGAGAGTGGGGAGTGGGGAATTGGCGAGTGGGGAGTGGGGAATTGGAGAGTGGGGAATTGGAGAGTGGGGAGTGGAGAGTGGGGAGTGGGGAATTGGAGAGTGGGGAATTGGAGAGTGGGGAGTGGACAGTGGGGAATTGGAGAGTGGGGAATTGGAGAGTGGGGAGTGGAGAGTGGGGAGTGGGGAATTGGAGAGTGGGGAGTTGGAGAGTGGGGAGTGGGGAGTGGGGAATTGGAGAGTGGTGAGTGGGGAATTGGAGAGTAGAGAGTGGGGAGTGGGGAGTGGGAAAATGGAGAGCGGGGAGTTGTGCAGTTGGGAGTGGAGTATGGGGATTTGGGAGTGGGGAGTGGGGAGTGGAGAGTAGGTAGTTGGGGAGTGGGCAGTGGTGTGTTGATGAGTTTTGGAAGGGGGAGTGGTTGGTAAAAATTCCATGATGCTTTGTTTTTGTATACAGATTCATCAATCAAAGCCTATGGAGGAGCTGGAACACAGAACTTTTCCTGCAAGCTTCTAGGGGGGGGGGGGGGGAGGGGACCAAAACATAGGGGCAATACCCCTGGTGCTCACGTGGTAGAATAAACGGTATACTGCACTGACTACAGGTATTTTAAACCAATTTCAATGGTTGCTAGAAGACAGGGCAGCATGGAGAATCATACTAACATAATCATAAGACTTTAAACAAACAAAAAATACCTATTTTGGGGGCAACACCTCCTCCCCCCCCCCCCACCTCCTCCCACACCGTGTACCTCCCCAGACCCCGATTTTTCCAATGCCTTGAACAAACTTTGGTATTTCACGGGTGGTGAAGGTTCTGGTCAACTTTCATCGAAATCGTGTGTGTAGTTTCTGAGAATAAAGCAAATATCTATTTTGGGGGGCAACCACACTTCCCACACCGTGTACCTTCTCAGACCTCGATTTTTTAAAATGCCGTGAACAAACTTTAGTCACAACACAACAAATATAATTTGTGCCAAATTTGGTCGCAATCCCTTCAGCGGTTTCGGAGAAGAGGTTTTAAGTGTTTACGGACGGATGGACGGACAACGCGCCATTGCATAAGCTCCCCTGAACTTCGTTCCAGGTGAGCTAAAAATGAAGCCCTTTCACATTTGCCATTGACCTTGCGATGGGTAATATCATTCAGACCTCCTCGGTGATGGCATGGTGCGGGTGTGACATGCTCATTGGGAATTTCGCCATCTTGCTGAACTTGGGATTCATGATCTGGCCCGAGTTTAGCTCGGACCACCATAAATCGACGAGCTGTTAATCTGGACCACCGGACACCTCCCCGCACCCAAGTGCGTCTCCACAAGGCATCCCTCCTCCCGACCGGTCGGCTGCCTGGATTTGGAGCTCTGCTCACCCCAGGGAGGTGCTGTAAGGGAAGGTGGGGGAGGTGGGGTCTTTGGGGGATGATGGGGAGAGGATGTGAGTGTGCTGCTTGTCCATTATCGATTCCTCCGACCATCACCTATTTCCCTTTTTGGATTTGATTACATATGATCATTTCTCCTCTTCTGCTTTTATACATGATTTTAGGTTATATTGTGCGCTAGCCTAACCTGGAGTACCAAAAATGGCAATCTTCATTGGATTCTATTTGAATTGATTCTGGTTGAAAATTATTTGACCTGAATAATTATTTAAATATTGAAACTCTTTTGAATTTGTTGACGTCATCAAAGGGTATTGGAGCTATATGATCGACGAATGACTCGATTTCAATTGAATGTTATGTTTTGAACATTGTAGAACACGAATTGCAACACAAACCTGTAGTTTCGCAGTTCTTTGTCTGAATTTGGCAAATATTACGGAATCTCGTCCCGATCACGCATGCAGAGAGGAGTACAACATTTTGTTTTTTTAAGCATATTTTATATTTATATTAGTATTTTATTTTAATATTTTATTTTTTAAACAAAAATATATTTTACTCTGTCTACCTGTCTGGCATTCAAACAAAATTTTAAATCATTCAAAACAGGAAACTTACTGTTTTTAAGGACGTTATCAAGGACACCAACAACAGGCATGAATAAACTAATGTCACGTGTTAAGTCAGGTGGTGTAAAAGACGCTGCATCAACGGCGGTAAAATTTCCCCCCAATTTTTTTTAACAGTCTTAAATTAAAATTTCCATTTTATTTCAAGTGGATTACATACATGAACACTGTCGAACACAAGTCGCCTTTTTGGCACGTCCAAAGACCCCCCAGTTTAGCAGGACTTGGACAAAGAATTATATCATTTTACGCCGTCTCGACCAATCAAATTTGCCAATCATTCTCAGACCGTTAGGGAATATCGACATTCAGAGAAAATCGTGGCTCATATGAAATATAGATCGTGCTCAGAAATGCAAAACTAGAGTTTGAAAGACCTTTTTCTCAAGACTGTGAAGGGTAAGTTGTTCCATGAACTCTCTAGTTTTATTCCAATTAAAACTTTTAGTGTAATCTGAGTGGTGTTTGGCTGTGCCACTGATGCGGTGCTCCCTGCATGTCAGCGGAGGAATTTTAAATTTGTAAATGGTGCCAGCGGCAGCTCACGTACACTTCGTGGAGGACACCGTGAGGTCTTTAACTTCCACCAACTAATACCAGCAGATGGGTCGCCAAGTTTAACTCTATCCAAGGGACGTGCATACATTGATGAGGGGTCGAGAGTTGTGGAGTTGGTGAGTTGTGGAGTTGTGGAGTTGGCGAGTTGGCGAGTTGTGGAGTTGGTGAGTTGGTGGAGTTGTGGAGTTTGTGAGTTGGTGGAGTTGTGGAGTTGGTGAGTTGGTGGAGTTGGTGAGTTGTGGAGTTGGTGAGTTGGTGAGTTGATGAGTTGGTGGAGTTGGTGGAGTTGATGAGTTGGTGGAGTTGGTGGAGTTGGGAGTTTGAGACTGCCTACAATACACCTGTATGGCAGTTTGTAGCCGTGACACTTTACAGAGACCAGACTAGACATCTCGGAAGAGATTGTTTGAAAACAGTCAATTCCTGCACTACAAACAAACTCACACACATGTGGGAAATCATGTAGGTTTCATAACTCGATGTCATCACATATTAAACAGATGGTTCGAGTCCCAGAATGCAGAGGATGTATGATGAGAGAACAGAAATTTATTACAAATCGAGTGATGATACCATTTGTAACATAGTGTTGAAAGAATCAAACGATTTCTCTACAAGAATGTTTTCCAGTCATTCTTCTCAGAAATTTGTGCCAGTCTACCTGAGGCTGGGCTCTCGTAACCAAAGTCGCAATCTAACGATCATTAGTTCAGCACAAAACCAACTCCTGCATTCACACCTCTGGTATTTCCTAAGTGCCAGGTACAGTGACCTAGGTAAGCCAAAATGCCCACTCACTCACAGGATTACATGTCAACACATGTCTATTAACAGTCTGCGTGTGTGTGTGATTATGTTCCCAGATGCAGGTAGGGTAGTCCTTTTTCATGTCTTTGATGTACCTGCTTTTAGCAACAATTTTCAAGGTATAAAATCGGCAACTTATCTACTATAAATGGATGAGTTGTGTGTATGTATGTGTGTGTGTTTGTGTGTAAGGAGCCTGGTGCGAGACTTTCCCCGGTGGAACGACAGCTAAGGAGCTGTTTGGCTGTCACAGGGCCGAGAATCGAAAGGGGGAGAGGGGGAGGGGAGGGAGAGGGGGAGGGTGAAGAAGTCGCAAGTCGGGCACTTGCTTTTGGGACTGCAGGCACCACAGCCTGAGGCGTCCCCTCCA
This sequence comes from Myxine glutinosa, assembly GCF_964187855.1. Taxonomy (NCBI): domain Eukaryota; kingdom Metazoa; phylum Chordata; class Myxini; order Myxiniformes; family Myxinidae; genus Myxine; species Myxine glutinosa. Next base: position 41,794 of record NW_027617699.1, read on the forward strand.
TCTTACTTGTACGGTTCCTCCCCGCTGCCTAATTGAGGATCACATGTGTGTAATGACATTTAAACCATGGTCTTGCAGGGAGGTTGGAATAAGTGTTTTGATTATTGAAATGTGTGTGGCTGATTATGGAATTTGTGTGAGTGAATATGGGATGATCTACCGAGCCAAGCCACTCAACTGTAACACCAGGACAGGGCCCACGGAAATTTGGGTAAATTGGGATTTGGGCAGGTAACGTTGGACATTGTGGCATCCACCGGGGGGATGTGGTCCTTAGCAGGACTCAGGGTTTGTACAAATGTTCTTGAATTTTTATTAAAGTGTTGTGGTTAAGTTAGATTTTGTGTGATGACCATTTTTCTACCTACCTCAGGAATTGACAGAGAACTCGACGGTGTAAATATTTGAATTGTTGCTTCAGGGGTGTAGAACTTTAAGGAGAGCAGGTAAGTTAGCTACGGCTCGCTTCCCACAGTCGCTCCTAATTTATTTAATAGGTTAATTAAGTGTGAGTCGGTAAGTGCTAAGGCTGGAATGGTAATGCCTGCAGTGAACCTTACGGGAGCTACGGTTCCAGGGAGGGGGGGGGGGTGGGGAAGGGGGGAGGCTGTGTGACCAGGGACACCATCGACCAAATCATCTCGATGGGCTCCAAGTGTGGCCGTGAGGCCACGCCCCGAAGAACGATTGGTTATGGAGCGATGCGATGACGCAGCACGATTGGTGAGAGTGTGACGCCAGAGAGAACGTTCGAGAACAACGAATAAAAAGGCGAAGCGCCGCCATTTTCTCTCTCTCTCTCTCGTCTCGGATTGCGTGGAGTTTGGTCACATATCGCACTTTCTCTCTCTGTTCCGGCGTTTTCGTGGCAGGTGGTTCGAGTTGCCTTGTCTCTCTTGCGCTGGGTTTGATTGCGAGCGGATGCACTTCTCTCTCTCTCTCTGTTTCTCTCTCTGTCTCTCTCGTGTTGTTGGCTCATGATGGCTGCGCTTCATGTCTCGCGCCTGGGAGGTTCGGGATGGTCGGAGCTCAGTGCAGCCGAGCGAGAAGGACGAGGGAGGAGGTCTGGCCTGTTCACTTCGCGTCGGCGGCTGGTGGTGAACACGACTTTGTGCCAACGCGTTTTCCTGCGCAGGGACGCGAGACCTTTGACGGCTCCGGATGGTCAAGGACGCCAGGCGGAGTATCAGCCAACGAGGAATATCACACTACACTACACATTTTATTTTTGTTTATTTTATCACCCCCTTGTGTTGTATACGAGTCCGTGGGGAGGGTCCCTCAATATAGGAAATTAGATTTTACCGTACATTCATTTCTTTGTTACCCTGGCATTTATTTTTATTAAACCATTATTTGTTGCATTTTAATTGTTGTATTGTTGCTTTGCCGGGTTTTGTATGTTTATTTGTTGTGGGGATCGAATAACCCCCGTGCCGCGTCCATCCGTACAGGTAAGCCCTCGCTGTCCTCCACAACCCCCCGCACGTGCACAAGGTACCGCCATAGTTGGGTATTCGCCTCGGAGTTAAAGCTCGTTTGTCATCTATTACCCTGATGTCTTCACTACAGGGTAGACCTGCCTTTAGAGGCCATTTTTCCCCGCACAGCGGGAGTTGGCCCTTTTCGGGCACCGTGGTCCACTTTTTGAAGCAATGTTTTATGACCGGATGCCCTTCCTGCCGCCAACCCTGTTGGTCGCCTCTTGTGACACACAGGGAATTACCAGTGAACTGGTACTAAATTTGCCGACCTCGGAAGGATGACAGGCTGAGTCAACCCCCCTAGCATTAATTCAGTGATCCGAACTGGGATTCGACCGGGATTCGAACCCAGGATCCTAGGATCCCAAGCCGGCACTCTAACCACTAATGGGCTCTTCACTACAGGGTAGACACACGACAATATATTTGTTCAGTATTTTGAAGCTTGTTAAATAAAATGTTTGTCACTCGATATGTGCAACTAGAACGGCACTCGGTAGAACGCAAACCTCCACCAGGTTGAACAGTTTATGTTTTGCATCCGACTGATAAGCCAGATCTGGATTCGGACATGAACCAAAAAGGAATCGGCTTGTTCTTGTCGCCTAACTAACTCATCCACCTAGTTTTGTCATAACCCATCCAGAACCTTTTGAAATATGCTATACGTATATTGTTTTTGGTCATATCTCTCAATTGTGAAGAATCACTTTAAAATTCTAGCATCCGGATCCGGATCATCCCCAAAAACGAATAAATCCGTCCTTGTCACACACCCAACCTGTCCACCAAATTTCGTCCGAAACCGTCCACAACGTTTTTAGATATAATTCACACAGACAAACAAACAGACAGACAAACAGACAAGGGTGAAAACATGACCTCCATCCACTTTTACTGGAAGAGGAAATTACAGAACTGTGCACCAGGTGATGCATATGATTCACCCGTTGCTGCTGTAGCTCTGGTGTCATAGCTCAGTGCTGAATAAATCACCTGCAGGTAACTCTACTACTCTACCCCTCCTACCTGAAAGTAGGATTTGTTATACAGGTGGAAATCTAGGTGGATTTTCATTCATTTTACACACGTGTTTGATGCTTCTTTACAGAAAAGAGTCGTCCATTGTACTTTAGTACAATCCATTGGACTTGATTTATTTTCCCATGAGAGACCCTGCCTCAGTGTCCAAGCATCTGGGAATCGAGTTCGTTTGGAGCCAGAAGGGCCTTATGACGTCACGTGCGGTCACGTTTAGTGCAATAAATAATTCCAATTTATTTCCTGGAGGGAAAACTGATTTACATGAAGAAATGTTTGTTACTTTTATTATTTTATACAGTCATGGGTCATGCAAGAGGGACGACGGGTAGGGGAGGACACACGGGGTGGAAAAAATGAATACCGAAGCAAAGTCAGGAAGGAAAATCTGGAAATTTGGAACACACAAATTTTCACAGCAGCTATCCGAGGAGTGGCTAAAGTAGACCTTGAACAACACGAAAACAAATTCTACAAATACAGAACAACAAGGTATGATTTAACACGGAAAATTGGCAGGAAACACAAAACAGCGACACAGGGATGAATACGTACCAGAAAACATGACCAATCAGGTTCGGAATACTTCGTTTTAATGAGGTGGAAGAGGCAGTTGCAGATTCAACAAACATGTAGAAAATCCCCGAAGTGGAACTCCACCCTGACTGGGGACGAGGACGAGTGACCGAGGATGGCAGTTCGGAGGCAGGGGTGTGGAGTAGTGTACAAGTGGATGCAAATGTGTGGATGAGGGTGGAGGGATTGATGGCAGACATAAAGATATCAAGAAAATTGAAAGGGAACGTTCTGGAGTATTGTGTAACGGCGGTCTATGTTTACGGTCTGGAGATGGTGTCACTGACAGAGAGACAACAACAGAGGTTGCAGAATTGCAAGGACAACTGTGTCAGGAGGATTGCAGGCGTGAAGAGGGTGGATAGAAGGAGAATGGATGAACTGAGGGTGGAGGTTGGTGTGCAGATGAGCATAATGGGGAGATTGGTGAAATGCTGGCTGAGATGGGCTGGACAATTGGTGCAGATGGGGGAAGAGAGAATGGCAAAGAGAGCTGATAGGTCGAGGGAACAAGGTAGGAGGAAAAGAGGTAGACCGCGGTTGAGATTGGAGGATTGTGTGAGGAAAGATATCAGTAAGGTGGAGTTGTTGGAGAGTGGAGAGAGTTGGCTGAGGACAAAGGGAAGTGGATGAGGATCGAGGTCAAGACAGGGCAGAAGCTTTGGTACCATCCATGGACCGAACCCCTTTTAAAGGGAAGAGGAGGAGAAGAAGAGAAAAAGAGCTTCACGCTACTTTTGTTAATTTTTTTCATTCATTATTATTTTCATTATTTTTATTCATGTTTTATAAAATCAAATCGTTGGTATTGATGTTGCTACATTCTGTATCAATGCTCCGCCCACTCGGGTAAGTTGTTACAATTTCGCACCTCCATGAATTGCTTCATAATTAATTAACTGTTTGGTCTCCAATGTTTTCTCTTTACTGTTGTTCAATAAACATATTCAATTTTTCAACAGAAAGGAAGTGATGTATTTATTTATTTAATTTGGTATATGTGGTGGCAAAAAAAATGCAGAAATTGTACCAACTATACCTGGTGTCCCCGACTGGTGTAAGTGACTGCACCCTTAATATGAGACTTCACACTGTCGTTGTAACTGCTATAACACTATTTTTACAGTAACCAAAGATAAGACTAAACAACAAATTTGCTACTGATATAAAAGTACGTGTCTTGGACTAACTTGTGTATGCTGATTTCGAATCTGAAATCAGAATTAAACCAACACCTGAGGATGTTTAGTTACAGAAGAAACCGGAAATCCAATGTCACGTATTTTGAGTGTTCTTTTTGTATTGGACTGTGTGTGTCCTTCAATATTATAATAATATTTATATATTTTAATACTATTATATTTCAGATTGATATGAATAGACGAACGTGTCCGAACAGTGCAGACTGCTTTTGGTCATCCACCTACTTGCTTAAGGGGTGTGCGTCGAAGGTAGAGAGTCTAACTTCTACTCAGAAGGTAGAGGAAGGTATGTGGCAAGTATGCTCCTCATACCCAATGGAAAAACACAACCAATCGTCTCAAGGTCACGTACAAGCACTACTTCGGTCACAAGGTGGGCGACCAAGACGACACATGGGCACCACACATAAGTCGCACTGTTTGTACTTCGGGACTAACACAATGGTTTAATGGGACCACAAATTCGGGACTTCTTGTTCGATCCAGTCTTCCAGTGAAAGCTGAACCCACTGGAGCTGGCTGCACAGGAGGCTTTCAAACTGGAAGTCCACAATTTCCTGGGGAACCGCAGAGCGGACCAGTTTGCCGAGTTGGTTTAAGATACGATAAAGGCCTAGTTTAAGAAAGGGTTTGCCATATGTCACTGAAGTTGAGTTTTCTTCATTCACACTTGGACTTCTTCCCAGCCAACCTTGGTGCTGTGAGCAATGAGCATGATGAGATGTTCCACCCAGATATCAGCACAATGGAGATGCACTATCAGGGGCCTTTCAACAACAAAATAATGGTGGACTACTGCTGGTTTATTTAGAGACAAACCACTCCTGGTCCCAAGCCTACAAGCAAGTGCTTAAAGCATTTCTAAACAGTTAAGGAATACTTTAGAGTTTATACAATGTGTTTATGTTGTTCAATTGTGCAATGCGCTTGATTTTTAGCTCACCTGGAACATAGTTCCGGGGAGCTTATGGGATGGCGAGTGGTCCGTCAGTCCGTAAACACTTGCAGCTTCTTCTCCAAAACCGCTGATGGGATTGTGACCAAACTTGGCACAAATGATATTTGTTGTGTTGCGACTACAGTTTGTTTATGGCATTAAAAAAAATTCTGGGCATAAGGGGGGTTGACTGGAGGTCAAAGTGGATCCAGGTTTGACCCCCAAAAATAGGAATTTGCTTTTTCCTCTGAAAATACACACACTATCTTGAAGAGGAAGGTAAAGTGAGTGCGATGTGATGATGAATCACTCCATTTTGTTTCATTTACATGCTTTATGGATATTAACTTAATTTTGTATCAGCATAGGTGTGGGACTTTCGGAACAGATCCACTATCGAGTCTGATGGGATGTAGTCCCCCACCTATTTGTGAGGGGAGGTAATATTGGTATGTAACCCCTGCTCCTACACATTCTTTGTTCCACCAACTTTCTCTGGAAAATTAAGAATCCATACAGCCAATTGCGTTTCGGGGCATTAGCCGAGGCCAAAAAACCGACAGCAAATGCAAGCTAGAGAGTTCATGGAACACCTTACCCTGTGCAGTCTGGAGAAAAAGGAAACAGGAAGGGTCTTTTGAACACTTGCTTTGCGTTTCCGAGCACAATCTATATTTCAAATGAGCCACCATTTTGACATCTCGATATTCCCCAACCCACGGAGACAGAGAGTGCGGCAAATTTGATTGGTCGAGATGACGTAAAATGATGTAATCTTTTTTCCAAATACTGCTAAACAGAAGGTTTTTTAAAGTGCTAAAAATGCGATTTCCATTCTACAGTGTTCAAGTATATACTTCAATTCAAATAAAATAAAGATTTTGAAAGTTGTAGGGAAAAAAAATTCGGAAGTGTACCGCTGTTGATACACCATCTTTTACACCCCCTTATCTAGCATGTTAAAGCGCGGCGTTACGCGCGCTGCTTGTGAGCAAGGAGGAAGCGGACAAGCGGTAACATATAAATGTCTTTATTGTAAGACTACACTGTAACACTGAACTCCTCCGGGCTGGTCGCCCGGTGTATATCATGAGGCCACGCCTACCCCTCGGGCGTGGCCACCGCCCACTTCGTGCGTGGAATGATGTCACCACGCCAGTGGGCTTTTGTGTCCGCCACACGCGCCCCCCCAGAATTCCCGCGCACCTGGAGGGCCAGTTTGCGGGGCAGACGAATGACCCGGCCGAAGCGCCCCCTGGCGATCGGCGGGGTCCGGGGTGCAGGGATACCAGGTGGGATGCCCCTGGCTGCCCCTGGGATGGGTGCAGGACCGGGGGGCGCCGTGGCGGCGGGGCTGGGCGGTGCCGGGGGTCCGCCCGCAGGAGGGCGGCCCCGACGTGGGGGTCGGGCCACTGGCGGTGGATGGTCCACATCGAGGTGGGCCGGCTTGAGGCGGTCTACCGAAACGCGGTCAGGAGTACCGCCGATGTCCAGGGTGAAGTGCTTCGCCCCGGTCTCCAGCACGCGGAAAGGCCCGTCGTACGGGGGCCGCAGTGGTGTCCGATGGGCATCGTGGCGGACGAAGACGTACTCCGCCGTGCGAAGCTCCGGGGCGACATGCGTCGGTGGGTGCCCGTGGCATGCCGTTGGCACCGGGGCGAACCTCTGGGCGGTCTCTTGCAGAGCGGAGCGCTGCTGTGCCGCGGACCATGGTGCCGTGGAGTCGGGGAGGAACTCGCCCGGCACCCGCAGCGGTTGCCCGAAGACCAACTCCGCCGCGGATGCGCGCAGGTCCTCCTTGGGCGCCGTCCGGAGGCCCAGCAGGACCCAGGGGAGCCTGTCGACCCAGCCGCCGTCGCGGAGGGTGGCCCGGAGCGCGGCCTTCAATGAGCGGTGAAATCGCTCACACAGGCCGTTAGCCTGGGGGTGGTAGGCCGTGGTTCGGTGCAGCCGGACCCCGAGCCCCTGCGCAACCGCCCCCCAGAGCTCCGAGGTGAACTGGGGGCCGCGGTCGGATGAGATGTCTGAGGGGGCGCCGAACCGGGCGACCCAGGTGGCGATGAAAGCCTGCGCGACATCGGCCGCCGTTGTCGACGCCAAGGGCACGGCCTCCGGCCACCGGGTGGTGCGGTCCACCATGGTGAGGACGTAGGTGAAACCCTGCGAGGGGGGCAGAGGTCCCACCAGGTCCACGTGGACGTGGTCAAACCGGCGTTCCGGCACCGTGAACGGGGCCAACGGGGCCTGGGTGTGCCGGTGCACCTTGGCGCGCTGGCACGCTAGGCACGTCCTGGCCCAGCCGCGGACGGCCTTCCGGAGGCCATGCCAGACGAACTTGTCGGCGATCAGCCTTTGGGAGGCCCTCGCGCCCGGGTGGGACAGGCCGTGGATGGCATCAAACACCTGGCGCTGCCAGCCCGCGGGCACAATGGGGCGAGGACGCCCGAGGGAGACGTCGCACAAGAGGGCCGCGCCCGCGCCGTCGAACGGCACCTCAGTGACGCGGAGGCCCGTGACGGCGGTCCGCAAGGCCTGGACGTCGGGGTCAGCGGCCTGGTCCGCTGCCATCCGGGCATAGTCGATGCCGAGGTGGACTGCGTGGGCGACGGCCCGGGAAAGGCAATCCGCAACCGGGTTGTCCTTCCCCGCGACGTGCTGGATGTCCGTCGTGTACTCGGACACGGCCGAGAGGTGACGCTGCTGCCGGGCCGACCACGGCTCGGTGACCTTGCCCATCGCGAAGATCAGCGGCTTGTGGTCGACTAAGGCAGTGAACGCCCGGCCCTCGAGCAGATGACGGAAGTGCCTGACCGCCAAGTGAAGTCCGAGCAACTCGCGGTCGAAGGTACTGTAACGGCGTTCGGGCGGGCGAAGCTGCCGGCTAAAGAACGCCAGCGGTTGCCAAGCTCCACGCACCCATTGCTCGTGCACCGCGCCCACCGCGTAGTCCGAGGCATCGGTGGTGAGGGCGATCGGTGCATCGGGCGCCGGGTGCGCGAGCATGGTGGCGTTAGCCAAAGCGAGCTTCGCGCCCGTGAACGCCGTGTCCATCTGCTCGGTCCAGGTAACGTCGCCTTTGCCCGGCTTACCTCGGAGAGCTTCGTGCAGGGGGCGCAGGAGCTGGGCGATACGGGGCAGGAACCGATGGTAAAAGTTCACCATGCCCAGGAACTCCTGCAGCCCTCTGATCGTGCGGGGGCGCGGAAACCCCTTCACCGCCTCCACCTTGGCCGGCAGGGGGACGGCTCCGTGCCTGGTGACACGGTGCCCCAGAAAATCGATTGTGGCGGCGCCGAACCGGCACTTTGCGGGGTTCACAATCAGGCCATGCTGGCCCAGGCGTTCGAACAGCGTGCGGAGGTGGCGTAGGTGCTCTTCGCGGGATGCGCTGGCGACGAGGATATCGTCCAGGTAGACGTAGACAAAATCCAAGTCGCGCAGGACGCTGTCCATCAGTCGCTGGAACGCCTGAGCCGCATTCTTCAGACCGAAGGGCATGCGCAGGAACTCGAAGAGTCCGAATGGCGTGATGACCGCCGTCTTCGGGACGTCCTCCGGCCTGACGGGGACCTGATGGTAGCCGCGTATGAGGTCCACCTTCGAGAAGAAGGACCTGCCCGCCAAACGGGCGGAAAAGTCCTGAATGTGGGGGACGGGGTAGCGGTCGGGAGTCGTGGCGTCATTGAGACGGCGATAGTCCCCGCACGGTCGCCATCCCGCGCCGGGCTTCGGCACGATGTGCAGCGGCGACGCCCAAGCGATCTCTGAGCGCCGAACGATGCCGAGTCGCTCCAGGGTAGCGAACTCCGCTTTTGCCACCGCCAGCTTCGTCGGCTCGAGGCGGCGTGCCCGGGCGTAGACCGGTGGCCCGACGGTGGGGATGTGATGGGCCACCCCGTGCTTGACGGCCCCCGCCGAGAAGGTGGGCCGCGTGAGGGCCGGGAAGCCGGCGAGGAGGCGGGTGAATGCGTCCGCTGCCGGAAGCGTACAGACCAACGTGGCCGGAACCGAATCGTTCGGCAAGCCGCTTGGCAAGCCGCTCGTTGAGCTGGGCAACGCACATGCGAGCGAGCTGAACGTCTCGGCCTGGACAAGCCGTCTGCGCTTGATGTCGACCAGGAGCCCATTAGCGCACAGGAAGTCCGCGCCAAGCAGTGCCATGGGCACGTCGGCGGTGACGAACGTCCATCGGAAAACCTGCCCTCCAAACCGCAGAGAGAGGCAGCGTTTTCCGTACGTACGGATGGGCGTCCCGTTCGCGGCAAGCAGCGCGGGGCCCCCACCCGCGGCGTGCTTGTCTGACGTGCCGGCGGGAATGACACTCACCTGTGCTCCCGTGTCGCACGGGTAACGGCGCCCGGAGAAGGTGTCCGTTATGAACAGCAGGCTGCTCGAACGGCCGGCGCTCATCGCCACAATTGAGCGCCGGCCCGGGCGTTTCCCCACCCGTTGAAGGAGCACGGCGGATGACACCGCCGAGCTTCGTGGCCGAACTTGGCGTGGAACCAGCACCAGGTGGTGGAGCTGGAGGAGCGTGGCTGGCTCCGCCAGGCCGGTGGAGTCGACGGGTTTCCCCGCGGTGGCGGTTTTCGCCGCGGCGGTGGGCGGGGCGTGGCGGCGTTCACGAGGTGCGTATCAGCATGCTGCTGAACCACAGCGTGCTGTAGAAGATGATGCTGTGGAACATCAGCGTGCTGTAGAAGATGATGCTGTGGAACATCAGCGTGCTGTAGAAGATGATGCCGTGGAACATCAGCGTCGAAGGCCGTGACGGCCACGCCAACGCTCGCCCGCGTGTCCGAAGCGGCGAAGTACTTGTCCGCCTCGGCCGCCAATGCTCGGGGTTCCGTTAGCCCGGTCCCGGCCAACGCGAGGCGAACCTGCGCTGGAAGTTGGCGACGGAAAAGCGCCCGGAATAGCGAACCGGGGGCTTCGTCGCCCAACAGTGACAGCATATGGTCCATTCGGACCGACGGGCGCGTCTCACCGAGCTCGGGGAGATCCAGGAGGCGATCGGCCCGTGCGTCGTCCGTGAGGCCGAACGTGGCTAGGAGTAGCCGCTTGAGTGCCTCGTACTTGTGGCCGTCCGGTGGGTGGCGAAGGACGGACACAACTCGAGCGGCCGTGCCGGGCCCGAGGGAGGCGACGACATGGCAGTAGCGCAGGTCGTCGTTGGTGAGGCGCCGAAGCTGAAATTGGGCTTCGGCCTGGACGAACCAGACTTCGGCCTGAGCCTCCCAAAATTCCGGAAGTTTGACGAAGGCGGCCATGGCGATGGCGTCGCGTGTGGAAGGATCGCTCCGGCAGATCCAACGTTGAGGGTCACCAGTAAAGCGCGGCGTTACGCGCGCTGCTTGTGAGCAAGGAGGAAGCGGACAAGCGGTAACATATAAATGTCTTTATTGTAAGACTACACTGTAACACTGAACTCCTCCGGGCTGGTCGCCCGGTGTATATCATGAGGCCACGCCTACCCCTCGGGCGTGGCCACCGCCCACTTCGTGCGTGGAATGATGTCACCACGCCAGTGGGCTTTTGTGTCCGCCACAATGTTACATTAGTTATTGGTGCCTGTTGTTTGCGTCCATTATGACGTCCCTAAAAGAGCAAGTTTACTGTTTGGAATGATTTTCAATTGTGATTGACTGTCAGACAGACAGACAGACAGAGTATTAAAAAAAAAAAATCATCTTACGTCCTCTCTGCGCATTTACAGGTTCGTTTTCCAATGCATGTTACAATTCATGTTGAAAATATAATACTAAATTGAAATTAAAAGTTTTCTTAATTCATAAACTGACATATGTCGATAGACAGACAGACAAAGTGACCCAATTGCTTAACCCTGCTTTTTGCTTCGCACGTGCAGGTAAAAAAAACATTATTCTGGTAAAAAAAAAAAACAGACATGGCCCAAATGTTTAATAATAACGGTGGTTTAGTTTCCCGATTGGACTTGGTCTTTACTATGCCGTCCAACGATTTAAATCTCGATAATTCTTTACAATGAGTCGAATGGGAACAGACAGATATTTCCCTTTGTTTGCCAAGGACTTGACGTGGCAGATAAAGCGAGCACGTGACCGACTGCTTCGAGATAGCCGCACTTGTTTATTAACTTTTTTTTATTATGATTGGACGTTGATCTCAAAAGTGACAATTACGAGCATGAGACACGGAATGCAGAAACAGATTTTTAAGTTCATACAATTTGCAAGGGAAACATCTTCCTACTGATTATATAAACTAGCAAGTCATAACAATATGTATATATATATGACTCCATGGTAAGATCTCCAACCTTTAATTGAACAAACAATGACTCAACGTTTCGATTAACAACATGTGAAGCCACACGCCTCCGTTAATCTTCCTCAAGAGTGATAAAATCATCTCAACATCCCCTTATATGCAAAGTGGGCGGGTATATGCAAAGTGGGGTGGGCAAAGCTGGACAGCCAATGAAACCGTATCACACCGCTCTCGTGAACCGAGACGTTATTGACCAAATTCAAAAATCAACCGCATATTAACGGCTTAAAAGAATCCTGCAAGCAATGCTGGATTATAACTCAAGTCTTTAGAAAATCAGGAACAATAATTACATTTAATTGAAAGTTAAACTTGTAAACAATTAAATTAAAACTGTAAATATATTAAAGCAAAAAAATTTTTTTAAGATAAAGTAAAATTGCCATAATATCAAGATCATCACATGTGGCCCCATGCGGTAAAGGGGAATGCGGGATGGAGGGGGGTTATAGCGGGGGGGGATAGAATGGGGGGGGGGAACCAGAGGGGGGGGTGGAAGCGGAGGGGGGGGGGGGTTGGGAGAGGGGTGGTTTGGAGGGAGGGGGGGAGGGGGAGGGGGCAATTTGTCCGAATAAAAACCTTGAGTGACATATTATGTGGACTCGTTGTTCAAAGTACGGAATGCCTGCTTCGTTTACACAAGAGTGGGTCAAACGCTACCGGTAAGTCAACTACCTCTTGTGTGATCGAGGTAACAGTTTCTTCTGTGTGCCAAGCCTCCAAAAGACGTCTTCTGTTTCTGTTGGGTGTGGAACCCAAAATATTAACCCTATCCCATAAAGGTGTGTGGCCTTCCTTAAGGCCGTGTTTGGCAATAGCAGATCTGCTGGGAAAATTACATTCAAATGCTTTTTGGTGTTCAGCAATACGTTGGCATAAGGTCCTCCCGGTTTCACCCACATACTCAGCTCCACAACCACAGGGCACTACGTATACCACCCCTGACCTATCCTTCCTCGGAAGCTTGTCCTTGACCCTCATAAGGGCTTGGCGAAGGGTGAAAACCGGTGTGAAACTAACCCTCACTCCTGCCGATTTCAAAATTCTGCCGACAAAATTCTGCTTTGAACAACGAGTCCACATAATATGTCACACAAGGTTTTTATTCGGACAATTTGCCCCCTCCCCCTCACAACCACCCCTCTCCCAAACCCCCCCCCCCCCCTCCGCTTCCACCCCCCGTCTGGTTCCCTCCCCATTCTATCCCCCCCCTATAACCCCCCCCCAGCCCGCATTCCCCTTTACCGCATGGGGCCACATGTGATGATCTTGATATTATGGCAATTTTATTTTATCTTAAAAAATTTTTTTTGCTTTAATATATTTACAGTTTTAATTTAATTTACAATTTAATTGTTTACAAGTTTAACTTTTAATTATATGTAATTATTGTTCCTGATTTTCTAAAGACTTGAGTTATAATCCAGCATTGCTTGCAGGATTCTTTTAAGCCGTTAATATGCGGTTGATTTTTGAATTTGGTCAATAACGTCTCGGTTCACGAGAGCGGTGTGATACGGTTTCATTGGCTGTCCAGCTTTGCCCACCCCACTTTGCATATACCCGCCCACTTTGCATATAAGGGGATGTTGAGATGATTTTATCCTCTTGAGGAAGATTAACGGAGGCGTGTGGCTTCACATGTTGTTAATCGAAACGTTGAGTCATTGTTTGTTCAATTAAAGGTTGGAGATCTTACCATGGAGTCATTTGGATTTACTCCCAACCGCAAATCTTTGCTTATATATATATATATCTAGACTCGTCACTGAAGATCACGTGATTCCAGTGTCCTGGCTGCCATTGACGGTGCTCTCTGGCCCACTGCAATCGGCGCTGGTGGTGTTGTCTGGTCAGGCGTGGCATATTAAATGCCAAGTCTGTATATATATATGTACAGTCACGTGAAAAAGTAAGTACACCCCATGTAAAGTTTTGACTTTTTCAACATATTTCAACATACAGCTATTTGATCTTCATTTCAACAATATTGATAGATAAAGGTGATATAAAATAACAAATATCACGAAACATTTACATTTTGTACTCCATTGTATAATTTAAATAAACATGAATGCAAATTTTACATGTGGAAAAAGTAAGTACACCCCTACATTTATCATTACTTCAAATACCTACAATTAGAATCAGGTGCACCAGCTCAGGTGCAAATAATTAGAACATCGTTAGAGAGGATCTTGGAGGTACCTGTCTTATTTAAACCTCAGACATTTTGTTTGGTTTGCTCTTTGTTGTTGAAGTGTGTGACGTCACCATGCCTAGATCAAAAGAGCTCTCTGAGGCCTTCAGAAAGAAGGTTATAGATGCCTACGAGTCTGGGAAGGGATTTAAAAAGATCTCCAAACAATTTGAAATCGATCATCCGACTGTCCGGAAGATCTACAAGTGGAGACGATTCCAAACAACTGCCAACTTGTTCAGGCCAGGCCGCCCCAGCAAGTTCAGCCCGAGAGCAGACCGCAAGATGCTGAAAGAAGTCTCGAAGAACCCCAGAATGTCATCATGGGACCGACAGGTAGCTCTTGCCACTGTTGATGTCAAAGTGCACGGTCGACCATTAGAAAGAGGCTGCACAAATTTGATCAACATGGGAGGTGTGCCAGGAGGAAACCTTTGCTGTCCAGAAAGAAAATCAGGGCAAGACTAAAGTTTGCCAATGAACACCGAGGCAAAGACCAGCATTTCTGGAACAATGTGCTCTGGACAGATGAGTCAAAGGTAGAGCTATTTGGCCACAGTACCAGAAGACATGTTTGGCGAAAACCAAAGACAACATTTGACCACAAGAACCTGATACCAACTGTAAAGCATGGTGGTGGAAATATTATGGTTTGGGGCAGCTTTGCTGCATCAGGGCCTGGGCAGCTCACCATCATAGAATCCACTATGAATTCTTCATTGTACCAGACGGTGCTTGAGGACAATGTGAGGCCATCTGTCGGAAAGCTGAAGCTCAAACGAAGGTGGACCTTGCAACATGACAATGACCCTAAACATACCAGTAAATCCACCAAGGAATGGCTGAAAATAAAGAAATGGAGGGTTCTGGAATGGCCAAGTCAAAGCCCGGATCTAAATCCCATCGAGATGTTGTGGGGGGGGGGGGGGGGGGGTGGGGGGTTGAAATGAGCTGTGCATGCAATTGTGCATGCTGTGCAACTATTTTTTGTTGAATAAATTATTGCAAAGTCAATTTCTCATTGTTTTTTGTTCAATTAGATCACCTTTATCTATAGATAATGTTTAAATGAAGATCAAATATTGATATGTCCACATATGTTAAGAAGATAAAAAATATTTAATGGGGTGTACTTACTTTTTCCACATGTGAAATTTGCATTTATGTTTATTTAAATTATACAATGGAGTACAAAATGTAAATGTTTCATGATATTTGTTATATTATATCACCTTTATCTATCAATAGTGTTGAAATGAAGATGAAATAGCTGTATGTTGAAATATGTTGAAAAAGTCAAAACTTTACATGGGGTGTACTTACTTTTTCACGGGACTGTACAACAACAACCGGGAAAACTATAAAAGAGCAGGAATATACATTCCTGCATAAACAAAGGCATAACCATGGACTGCACAGGCATAGACAAAGAAGGATCTTTGGAATGGTTAAGAAGAGGTAAGCCTAACTGGGACAGGGAACAAATGATTATAAATGCCCAAGTCCAAGGACACTCACGACACCAATGACTTTAAGAAAATGGAGGGACTGAGTCAATTGGACAAGTGTAGGTTCTGCAAGGTAGAAACAGAAAGTATGAGCCAACTACTATCAGGATGTAAAAAACTCATGTCAGAACAGCTGTATACACAAAGGCACAAATAGGTAGGTAGAGTAATGCACTGGCACATCTGCAAAAATCTCAATATCCCAGTTTCACAAAACTCATGGAAACATGAACCAAATGTGATCTTTGAAAACAAAAAAGTAACGCTTACGTACGACCTGATGATCCCATCAATCGTGAAAAGAAAAAAACAAAGCTTAGCTTTGTGTGAGGGATCCGCTGTGTTGTTGCTCTCAAAAATGCACTGATAATGATGGTGTTTTGTTTTGTTTTGTCATCAATTAAGAAGTCTCGGCAACATTAAACATGTGATCGTTGCTATTCCAACTGTATCAGGAATATAATTTCAACTTGATGGTGAAAATGAGAACCTCATGTTCTTTTGCTTTCAGGTGTTGATAGCAGTATGCCCATGTTGGTAGCTATGCAAATAGCTATGACTTTCCTGGCAAGGAACTTCAACACAGGACGACACAATAAGGCACATCAAGGCTGCACAATGGTTGTTTGTCTGTGTTCTATCATTTTTGAATGCAAGTAAGCAGCTCGTACCATCTTAAAATCTTTAATATGACTCAGACGTCATAGGGATCAAATTACAGACCCCCCCACACTCGGAGCGGATGCTCTCACCGTTACACCACCAAATCTGGTTATTAGGTTGTTGTTGTTGTTGTTGTATAGACCTGGACAGTCCGCTCGAACAAGCCCGCGGCATGGAGACAGCCATAGATCTCGCAGGAGCGACCCAGAGATCCTCCTCATCCAAGATGGTGTACTCCCGCCTTCACAAAGTCAGGGCCACAACAGAGTTAGGGAAAGAGAGAGAGGGAAAGGGAGAGAAAGAGAAAGAGAAAGAGAAAGAGAAAGAGAAAGAGAGAGAGAGAGAGAGAGAGAGAGACATGAGGGAAAGGGCCAGTCCATGGGGACCGATCGGCTCTCTGACCGTGACCGTGCTGCCTTGAAGAATCCGGGCCGCAGGGAAGAATGGGGAACATTTGGCCCCTAACTTGCGTTGGGTGGTATAACCACCACAAAGAGGCGATCTGGATAGTTGTTGGTTATTAGGTAGTATTAGTTACTAGGTAATAGGCTAGCTGAATGTATAGATCGTTGTTC
This sequence comes from Myxine glutinosa, assembly GCF_964187855.1. Lineage (NCBI taxonomy): Eukaryota > Metazoa > Chordata > Myxini > Myxiniformes > Myxinidae > Myxine > Myxine glutinosa. Next base: position 58,292 of record NW_027617699.1, read on the forward strand.
AGAATTAGTTTCCTGCAGTTGATCACATTTCATTCCATCTGTTTTATCCTGCCCGAGAATTTCCATAGGAATACGCAGATGCGCACGCAAGCTCATGAGATTTGGCCACGCGTACTCAAGGAAAAGCCCAACTCGAGAATTGAGCTCGCCAAGGTAATTAAAAAATACACTCCCTCTTCCACATAAAGATCTTTTCGATTCCGTGGACAGAAAAGAACCATGCCTGACAATAAGGTAACGCATAACCCTAATTGTTTTGTCTAATTACCGCAGGGACAGCCATGCTGATGGTGCAGGCTGAACACTCGGGTAATGGAGTTATACAAAAGAATTGCTATCTAATGGACTATGCCAGACAAATTATCACTATTTAGCGAATTAATATCTGTTTCAACCGTGCGTTCCGTTTCCCGGTTGCATCCACACTTCCCTGTATGTGCCAAATACCAGGAGACAGGATGACCATGGGCACCGGGTCTTGGAGTTCGTGGCGATCAATGAACAGGGTATAAATAAATAAATAACGACTACTAGCTCAAAAGCCTATCTGAAGTCATTATGTTTTCGGGTTGTCCGTCTGTCCGTCCGTCCGTCCGGCTAAACCTCGTTTTTCTCAGCAACCTTATGTCCGATTGAGACGAAACTTTCAGGGTAGGAGTGACACCCATGCAGAATGTTTTTTTAATGACAATTGTGATGTCATATGTCACGTGGTATGGCAACCATCTTGGATTAAAAGCAAATAAATAAATAAATTCTCGGAAACCACTGAATGGAAAAATTTAAAACTTGGCACATTGTCAAGTACTCCCTTCACATCATAGGTGAAGTGGCATACCAGCAAAAAATGTTTTAATCGAATTCCTTATCCTAAAAATCTGAAATTGCATGCACATGATGTATGACCCATTTATATTGAAATATTAAATTGATGACATCATAGGTCACATGGTTTGGCAGTCATTTTGAATTGAAGGGAAATATTAAATAAGTATATCTGAAACCGCTCACCCTATGGATGCAAAATTTTAGAAATATCATCTGACAGCACTGTTGCATATACTGTAGTTTGAAAATGATGATGTCATAGGTCACGTGGTTTGGCAGGCATCTTGGAGAGAAAAACGATCCTTATCCGATCAACATGAAACTTCACAAACGTGATCCACTACCCATACATTTGCAGAATGATGGCATCTACCCGTTGTTGAAATGCGGAGGCATATTGGTGACACAGTCGCAATGTTCTAGTTTTTTTGTGTACTTAGTCGAGGTTTGTATGAGAGCTCGTCATGTTCTTCCTTAAGTGTCCTCGGGCCCCATAAACTAGGAAGAGCCATCACGTATTGAACGATACCGTAATATACTGAGTCTTTATTTTTAACAAGATGGCGGCCAAGCCCATAATTACAAGATTAATTTTTCAAATCTGAAAGCTAAGTGCAACATTCAATCAAACGTGCCGACAGTTACAATGTTTATCATTAATTGAACGTAATGAACAAAAAGGAGTTTAGAATGTTCCATCGTTATCGAAAAAGAGGGAAGAGAGAGAGACAGAGATGACATGTTGGAACATCGACAATGTACAAACAGGTAGATTGACGTTCACAATGAACAAAAGGACCGAAACACAAAAAAGCAGGGATTTGTTTGTGTGTTGGTGTTTGACGTCATTTTCATGGGTGCTGTATGTGTGACATCACACGGTGATTTAGGGATGATGTCAGTGCCCTTGGGGAATTCATCACATCAGTGATGCTGTTGACACAAAGCGAAAACATGTCGTATATTTGATACATTGTGTGTGGCCTCGCCCTCGAAACATGTCAATGCAAACAAATCTTAAGCATCATATGTATCACTCTTCTATTTGCAGATTATAAGCACGAAAAGCAAGGAGAGTCCCCAAAATGACGCGCGGTGAATCAGTAAAAAAAAATCATCAAAATAAGAGAATACATATTTCGAATGTAAATATCAAATTGATAAATAAAATCCTCAGATAACAAAATAGTTTTACACTCACCAGAGACTCATCCAGGAAAAGGTGCTTCTGGAGTCTTGTCTCTGTGTGTGTGTGTGTGTGTGTGTGTGTGTGTGTGCATTGTGTTCTACATCCAATCAAACGTGTGTGTGCGTGTGCATGTGCGTGTGCACATGTGTGTGCGTGCACGTGTGTGTGTGTGTGTGTGTGCACATGTGTGTGTGTGTGTGTGCACGTGTGTGTGTGTGTGCACATGTGTGTGTGTGTGTGTGTGCACATGTGTGTGTGTGTGTGTGTGTGCTGCTGCTCGCTTGTATTAACAGGAATTCTAGGAACACGATGCCTCTCATCCATGGATATTTCTCGTATTTCCTTTTATTTTGTGAGTCCAATTGTGTTTGTGTGTCCTTGATGGTTGCTATTCCCAAATTCGGGTTTCAGAAGGTGGAACGGAGCCCTCTCAGGTCTCGATGTATCCACCTTTGTGGGTGTGTGTGTGTATGTATGAGTGTGTGTGTGTATGTATGAGTGTGTGTATTTGTGTGTTCGTGTGTGCGTATGTATGTACAGTATGAGTGTGTGCACGTATATGTGTGTATGTATGTGTGTGCGTGTGGGTGCGCACAAAATATGTGCAACATGTCACGCACAAGACATGTGCGCATGCATGTGTATGTGCACGTGTATGTACATGTGTGTGCGCGTGTGTATGTACGTGTGTGCGTACATGTGTGTGTGTGTGTGTGTGTGTGTGCGTGTGTATGTGTGTGTGTGTGTGTGTGTGTGTGTATGTATGTGTGCACACAAAATTTGTGCAACATGTCACGCACAAGACATGTGTGCATGTATGTGTATGTGTACACCTATGTACGTGTGTGTGTGCATGTGTTTGTGTGTGTGGGTGTGTGTGCATGTGCGCACAAAATATGTGCAACATGTCACGCACAAGACATGCGCACAGAACACACCACCGCACAACATGTCACACAAAAAGTGTGTATACAATATAACATGTGCACAATATGTATACATGGCATAAAAATAATATGTGTGCATGCAATACACAGCATATGATGACATGCAATACAAAACAAAACATGCAAAAGCAAAACCAATAGCAACACCAAAGCGAAACGTGTATAAAGCATAATTGTGCATGTGTACGTGCAAATCAGAATCCAAGCAAATGTGTATGCGTGTGAGCATGCATGCATGCATCATCGCCACTGGTCCTAATTTTTCTCAGGCTCTCCTTCCACTCTGGTCCGCAAAATTCCAGGCTCTCCTTCCACTCAGGTCCGCCAAATCTCAGGCCCCCCTTCCACTCGCGTCCACCAAATCTCAGCCCCCCCCCTTTCCACTCGGTCCGCCAAATCTCAGCCCCCTCTTCCCTCCTGTGCACGTGCGTGTCCTCCTCAATGGGCAAGAGGCGGCAAGCCCATCAAGCCAGAAGCGCCTTCCCCTCCCCCACCAAAAGCGCCCAAGAAGTTGTATTCAGCATGTTACTGTATCTCATGGAGTTTGATTCCCTGCAGGCATGACATGGTATATAGGGAGTTGCCAAATCCTGCGCCCTCGCTCTCAACATGACAAAGTCGAAGAAACCCAGCAAGCCACCAGGCCAGGCCATGTCCCAGACGATCCATGCAACTCCGAAGTCGCCACACACGGCAGGAATCCTCGATCTCACCTCATTCTCTCACATCCTCAACGGACGGAGCTCCACAAGAGGAGGTCCACCAAAGCTCGGGCCTTTCCACCCGGCAGCATAGGGCCCACAAGTCCCACCAAGCTCTAGAGCTAGGCTGCTCAAACGCACCAACACAGGAAAAAAAATCAAATGAAACTCCCTTGGCGGCCGGTAATAGAGAACAACAACAAAAAAATCCGTTAGGATCATATTCCAAGGTTGTATGGGGTTCTATGAACGGGGCCATCAGTCAAAGACCTTGTCCAGGGTTCTAGGAACGGGGCCATCAGTCAAAGAACTTGTCTGGGGTTCTATGAACGGGGTCGTCAGTCAAAGACCTTGTCCGGGGTTCTAGGAACGGGGCCATCAGTCAAAGACCTTGTCCAGGGTTCCAGGAACGGGGCCATCAGTCAAAGAACTTGCCTGGGGTTCTATGAACGGGGTCGTCAGTCAAAGACCTTGTCCGGGGTTCTAGGAACGGGGCCATCAGTCAAAGACCTTGTACAGGGTTCTATGAACGGGGTCGTCAGTCGAAGTCCTTGTCCGGAGTTCTAGGAATGGGGCCATCAGTCAAAGACCTTGTCCGTGGTTCTATGAACGGGGTCGTCAGTCGAAGTCCTTGTCCGGGGTTCTAGGAATGGGGCCATCAGTCAAAGACCTTGTCCGTGGTTCTAGGAACGGGGTCGTCAGTCGAAGAGCTTTTCAGGTATTCTAGGAATAAGTTCATCAGTTGAAGAGATCTATAAATTAGGTCGTTAGATAGAGGCTTCTAGGAATGGTGGTGTCAGTTGAAGAGCTTGTCAGGTGTTCTCGGAATGGGGTCGTCAGGTGTTCTCGGAATGGGGTCGTCAGTTAAAAAGCTTGGTAGGGGTTCTAGGAATGCACAATGATGTCAGTTTATTGCTGTTTTAAATCATCTACAAACTTACATACATTATGCTTGTTATATGTCACTCACTGATTTAATTAATCTCACATTTTCCTTTTGGAGGGACAGAGTGAGAGGTTTGTCAGGATCGAAAGACGTATTCCAAGTGTTTGACGAGCTCTTGATTCAATCAGGGTCTGCATAGTGGGAAGAGGCTGCTGTCTGCCTATCCAAGGGATGAGGGATGTTATGGCAGAGGATGGAGTCATCACCAAAAAGGTAAAGAGGGTATTCGAGAGAGTCAGGAAGATTGTTGATGAAGATTTAGAACAGGATGTGCATAGATGTTTTATTTCTAACTAGCAGAAGTACCCGACGTTGCCGAGCGGGGGAGGGGGGTAAAGGGAAGGGAGGAGGAGAGAGGGGGCAAGGGGGGATGGGGGAAGGGTGAGGTAGGGAAGGGGGAGGAGGAGGGGGAGGGGGAAAGGGGAGGAGATTGTAGAGGGGGGGAGGAAGGGGGTTCATATATATGCTGGTGGGTGAATGTGGCGTTCAGTGAAGTTCAGTGATTCCGAGTTAAGTGTGATGCCGGTCAGGAAGAAGAAGAAGCCGTACTACCAACTTTGTACACTTGAGGAATTGTTTGATTTATTTGTATTCAAATGTCTGGTGATTGTTTTGTATTTATTTATGCAAATGTGTACTTGTATATAACTGTCATTAATTAAAAAAGGCTTCGGCACTATTGAGCAATTTTTTTTGTTTTGAAACTCCAAAAAAACGAACATTTTTTGTCAATTTTTTTTTTGGCCTAAAACACTCCCAGGCACTCACTGATGAACCTCTGAAAGTTTGACCAAGATCCGTTCAACCAACTCTGAGAAAAATGGCGACACACACACAGACCAACACCTCTCTTACTAGATTTCGTACGATAAATTTTTTTAGGGTGGCATAGTTACGAACCCGGAGGATCGGTAGCCGACACAATTTCGGTCTTCGAGGCCGGCCGATAGGCACAGTGTGACCAGAAGGGACGAGGTTCTCCTGACCACGTGGCCCTCGACTTGGTGGGGTTTGTCCGCACAATGTGGGCGCCTTCAGGATGAACTTTAGCCGGGGAGCGTTTGGGCGCCCCGGTCTGATACTGCCGCCCACGCGCAGAACAACTTGTGAGTGCACGTGGGTCCCGGCGGTCCCACTGGCCTAGCGCTACCATGTTTAGACAGCGAAATCCGTCCCCGGGCACCGGCGCCTACTCCCGAAAGTTGAGAGAATAGCGGCGTCAGGCACGGTAGGACAACCGCGGAGCCCCGGCGGGCCAGAGACGCGCGAGCCTACGCGTTAGCGTGCTACGGCGGAATCAACGGCTTCGGCCACGGCCGGGCCGATATTCGGCCCGGTCGCACCGGAATTGAACTGGTTCGACACCCGCGCTAGAGAGGTCGCGGGCGACTGAGATGCATTAACAAATTAATTAATTAATTTGAGACGTCCAATTTCTAGTGTTTGGAAATTTGGAAGAGCTTGACCCTAGCCTTTCCCTTGCGAGGGCAAGGAGGAACTTAACACTTGACACTTAAGCTTAGTTTGAAGTACACCCTGACCAGCGCTCACGGTGGGACGGCAAGGCAACCAGAAGGGACGAGGTTCTCCTGACCACGTGGCCCTCGATCTGGGAAGCGAGAGACGTTCCATTAGTGGACGCGCCCCTCACGCCCGACTTTTGGGCGGCCCCGGCAGGCCGTTTGTTTTGACGTTCCATGACAGGCCCCGCACCCCCACCTCCGGGCCGACCAGGCGACCGGAATGAATCCCGGTGTCCCGATCCGAACATTCAGAGCGGGCCGGCTGGGGAGTGACTGGCCTGCTGGGGAGTGACCCCGTACCTGCACTTACCGTCCCTGCGGTCCCAAATACCGGAACCACCCGAATACCACTTTATTCGACAAAATGAGGTGTGGCCTACAGCCTTAGAAAACCAACCCTATATAAGTCAATACCTCCAACGACACAGGTGCGCATTCGTGCCGCGTGACGTGGTGACGTCATCGCGTTTTCACCTTAAAAGACCTATTTGATATAAGTTAATATTTTGAATTCGTCGGTCAATTTTTGCCCAATCTTTGCTAAATAAAGGTTGTCCTTACTTACCTAGTGGTGTTCCTATCCACCACAAGTAACCCGGTGTCATAATCGAAAACCGATTCACTGAAAACCAATTCAAAATGGCCCCTCGCTACGATTTTCCACGATCACATTTTATTTTCACCACTTCAAATCGACCGAATTTCACCAAATAAGATACCACACTCGATGCGGGGATCTCATTTTCGTGGCAAAACTGTACACAGAATTCAAATTCGTTGTGAAATGCAGCCGTGCACCATAAAACCAAAATTTCCTCGGAATCGAGTCATGCCGGGGACGTGATGACGTCACTGCGTTTACAGCGTTAAGAGACTAATTTTTTATAAGTCCATATTTTGAACAACTCGGTCAATTTTTGCGTGCACAATGAAACAAGATTTCCTCAGAATCGACCCTCGTGCCGGGGACGCGACGACGCCACTGTGCCCCAGCCTTAGAAAACCAACCCTATATAAGTCAATACCTCCAACGATACAGGTGCGCATTCGTGCCGCGTGACGTGGTGACGTCATCGCGTTTTCACCTTAAAAGACCTATTTGATATAAGTTAATATTTTGAATTCGTCGGTCAATTTTTGCCCAATCTTTGCTAAATAAAGGTTGTCCTTACTTACCTAGTGGTGTTCCTATCCACCACAAGTAACCCGGTGTCATAATCGAAAACCGATTCACTGAAAACCGATTCAAAATGGCCCCTCGCTACGATTTTCCACGATCACATTTTATTTTCACCACTTCAAATCGACCGAATTTCACCAAATAAGATACCACACTCGATGCGGGGATCTCATTTTCGTGGCAAAACTGTACACAGAATTCAAATTCGTTGTGAAATGGAGCCGTGCACCATAAAACCAAAATTTCCTTGGAATCGAGTCGTGCCGGGGACGTGATGACGTCACTGCGTTTACAGCATTAAGAGACTAATTTTTAATAAGTCCATATTTTGAACAACTCGGTCAATTTTTGCGTGCACAATGAAACAAGATTTCCTCAGAATCGACCCTCGTGCCGGGGACGCGACGACGCCACTGCGCCCCAGCCTTAGAAAACCAACCCTATATAAGTCAATACCTCCAACGACACAGGTGCGCATTCGTGCCGCGTGACGTGGTGACGTCATTGCGTTTTCACCTTAAAAGACCTATTTGATATGTTAATATTTTGAATTAGTCAGTCAATTTTTGCCCAATCTTTGCTAAATAAAGGTTGTCCTTACTTACCTAGTGGTGTTCCTATCCACCACAAATAACCCGGTGCAATAATCGAAAACCGATTCCAAAATGGCCCCTCGCTACGATTTGCCACGATCACATTTTATTTTCACGTACTTCAAATCGACGGATTTTTACCAAATAAAATACCCCACTCAATGCACTGATGTCGTTTTTGCGGCAGAAGTGAAAACAGATTCTAATATGGAAATAAAACGAAGGCGTGCACAATGAAACAAAATCTCCTCAGAATCCAAAGTCGAGCCGCGGAACGTGGTGATGTCACTGCGTTTACAGGCTTAAACGGCAATTTTATATAAGTTAATATTTTGAATAACTTGGTCAATATTCGTCCGATTTTCGCCAAATAAAGGTTGTCTTTACTTACCTGGTGGTGTTCCTATCCACCACAAGTAACCCGGTGCAATAATCGAAAACCGATTCAAAATGGCCCCTCGCTACGATTTTCCACGATCACATTTTATTTTCACGTACTTCAAATCGACGGATTTTTACCAAATAAAATACCCCACTCAATGCACTGATGTCGTTTTTGCGGCAGAAGTGAAAACAGATTCTAATTTGGAAATAAAACGAAGGCGTGCACAATGAAACAAAATCTCTTCAGAATCCAAAGTCGTGCCGCGGAACGTGGTGATGTCACTGCGTTTACAGGCTTAAACGGCAATTTTATATAAGTTAATATTTTGAATAACTCGGTCAATACCAGTCCGATTTTCGCCAAATAAAGGTTCCCGTTATCCACAGATACCCCTGTATCCTCCTAGAGGCGAAGTCAGGATGAATTTCGCAAAAAATAAAGTCCTTCGGCGACGAAAATTTAACATGGGGTTTTCCTATGTAAATTTACCCTGAAGTAATTTTACCGAAAATCCTGGAAATTTCACGGGGCCAGTTTCTGTCGAGTGTTAAGACATACTAGCGACTGCGAAATCCGGAATCAGAATTAAAATCCGAGCCTCCGTTAGCTCTAAGGGCCCCCCAAAACAAATCGCATATATTCCTAATGAAAAAACTCCGGAGTTCCTAAATCCCAAATCCCATGCCATCCGATGTCAATCCATATATCCACACCTCGCTACGAACGTTATGCATCCAATGATAAGCATAAGAACCATCAAAAAATATTTTAAGACCAGTTTATTCGACTAAATGTGGCGCGGCCTAGCATCTAGTCAAGACCAAGTCACCAAGGCCGAACACGCATCCCGACCCCAAATTCCTCATTCGACGATAACTAAACAATATATTATATGACTCGCACCGTACATACCTCCTTCTAGTTCTTGATCTTGTCTTGGTATACTCACTCAGACTCACCCTCGCACAGGTAACCGATGTTGAAGAGACGGCGAAGCGAGGCGACCACCAACAAACACGTCCTCGCCTCAAATTTCCTCCTGCCCACACAATCGCAGGGAAGATGGAGGGAACAAAGGCAGGAAAAAACGAGAGGGAAAAAGTGTCCAGTGCACTCTATCACGACTGAATCCTCTCAGCTCCCCCAAATGGCGTCTGCTCTGCCTCGTGTCCCACTCCGAACTCTTCTTCTTCGAACGACCTTCGACACTCGTGCCGGGGACGTGATGACGTCACTGCGCTTCAGTCTTAGAAAACTAATTTTTATATAAGTTAATATTTTCAATAACTCGGTCAATTTTTGCCTAATCCTCGCCAAACAAAGGTTCCCGTTACCCACAGATACCCCTCTATTCTCCAAGAGGCGAAGTCAGGATGAATTTCGCAATAAAAATGAAGTCATTTTGGCGACGGAAATTTAACACGGGGTTTTCCTATGTAACTTTACCCTGAGGTAATTTTACCAAAAATCCTCGAAATTTCACGGGTCCAGCCCTGTTGAGTGCCTCAAGCCTCTCAAGTCCCTTCACAGAGTCGGGCTAGAGTCAAGCTCAAAAGGGTTTTCTTTCCCCACTGATTCCGCCAAGCCCGTTCCTTTGGCTGTGGGTTCGCTGGATAGTAGATAGGGACAGTAGCGAGGGACCATTTTGAATCGGTTTTCAGTGAGTCGGTTTGCGATTATGACACCGGGCTACTTGTGGTGGATAGGAACACCACTAGGTAAGTAAGGACAACCTTTATTTAGCAAAGATTGGGCAAAAATTGACCGACTAATTCAAAATATTAACTTATATCAAATAGGTCTTTTAAGGTGAAAACGCGATGACGTCACCACGTCACGCGGCACGAATGCGCACCTGTATCGTTGGAGGTATTGACTTATATAGGGTTGGTTTTCTAAGGCTGGGGCGCAGTGGCGTCGTCGCGTCCCCGGCACGAGGGTCGATTCTGAGGAAATCTTGTTTCATTGTGCACGCAAAAATTGACCGAGTTGTTCAAAATATGGACTTATAAAAAATTAGTCTCTTAACGCTGTAAACGCAGTGACGTCATCACGTCCCCGGCACGACTCGATTCCGAGGAAATTTTGGTTTTATGGTGCATGGCTCCATTTCACAACGAATTTGAATTCTGTGTACAGTTTTGCCACGAAAATGAGATCCCCGCATCGAGTGTGGTATCTTATTTGGTGAAATTCGGTCGATTTGAAGTGGTGAAAATAAAATGTGATCGTGGAAAATCGTAGCGTGGTGCCATTTTGAATCGGTTTTCAGTGAATCGGTTTTCGATTATGACACCGGGTTACTTGTGGTGGATAGGAACACCACTAGGTAAGTAAGGACAACCTTTATTTAGCAAAGGTTGGGCAAAAATTGACCGACGAATTCAAAATATTAACTTATATCAAATAGGTCTTTTAAGGTGAAAACGCGATGACGTCACCACGTCACGCGGCACGAATGCGCACCTGTGTCGTTGGAGGTATTGACTTATATAGGGTTGGTTTTCTAAGGCTGTAGGCCGCACCTCATTTTGTCGAATAAAGTGGTATTCGGGTGGTTCCGGTATTTGGGACCGCAGGGACGGTAAGTGCAGGTACGGGGTGCCAGTCACTCCCCAGCCGGCCCGCTCTGAAGGTTCGGATCGGGACACCGGGATTCATTCCGGTCGCCTGGTCGGCCCGGAGGTGGGGGTGCGGGGCCTGTCACGGAACGTCAAAACAAACGGCCTGCCGGGGCCGCCCAAAAGTCGGGCGTGAGGGGCGCGTCCACTAATGGAACGCCTCTCGCTTCCCAGATCGAGGGCCACGTGGTCAGGAGAACCTCGTCCCTTCTGGTTGCCTTGCCGTCCCACCGTGAGCACTGGTCAGGGTGTACTTCAAACTAAGCTTAAGTGTCAAGTGTTAAGTTCCTCCTTGCCCTCGCAAGGGAAAGGCTAGGGTCAAGCTCTTCCAAATTTCCAAACACTAGAAATTGGACGTCTCAAATTAATTAATTAATTTGTTAATGCATCTCAGTCGCCCACGACCTCTCTAGCGCGGGTGTCGAACCAGTTCAATTCCGGTGCGACCGGGCCAAGTATCGGCCCGGCCGTGGCCGAAGCCGTTGATTCCGCCGTAGCACGCTAACGCGTAGGATCGCGCGTCCCTGGCCCGCCGGGGCTCCGCGGGTGTCCTACCGTGCCTGACGCCGCTATTCTCTCAACTTTCGGGAGTAGGCGCCGGTGCCTGGGGACGGATTTCGCTGTCTAAACATGGTAGCGCTAGGCCAGTGGGACCGCCGGGACCCACGTGCACTCACAAGTTGTTCTGCGCGTGGGCGGCAGTATCAGACCGGGGTGCCCAAACGCTCCACGGCTAAAGTTCATCCTGAAGGTGCCCACATTGTGCGGACAAACCCCACCAAGTCGAGCGCCACGTGGTCAGGAGAACCTCGTCCCTTCTGGTCACACTGTGCCTATCGGCCGGCCTCGAAGACCGAAATTGTGTTGGCTACCGATCCTCCGGGTTCGTAACTATGCCACCCTAAAAATCATGCAGCGGAAATGAATGAAATTCATCCATTTCGTCATCTAATCAGTGACGCGCATGAATGGATGAACGAGATTCCCACTGTCCCTATCTACTATCCAGCGAACCCACAGCCAAGGGAACGGGCTTGGCGGAATCAGTGGGGAAAGAAAACCCTTTTGAGCTTGACTCTAGCCTGACTCTGTGAAGGGACTTGAGAGGCCTGAGGCACTCAACAGGGCTGGACCAGTGAAATTTCGAGGATTTTTGGTAAAATTACCTCAGGGTAAAGTTACATAGGAAAACCCCGTGTTAAATTTCCGTCGCCAAAAGGACTTCATTTTTATTGCGAAATTCATCCTGACTTCGCCTCTAGGAGGATAGAGGGGTATCTGTGGGTAACGGGAACCTTTGTTTGGCGAGGATTAGGCAAAAATTGACCGAGTTATTGAAAATATTAACTTATATAAAAATTAGTTTTCTAAGACTGAAGCGCAGTGACGTCATCACGTCCCCGGCACGAGTGTCGAAGGTCGTTCGAAGAAGAAGAGTTCGGAGTGGGACACGAGGCAGAGCAGACGCCATTTGGGGGAGCTGAGAGGATTCAGTCGTGATAGAGTACACTGGACACTTTTTCCCTCTCCTTCTTTCCTGCCTTTGTTCCCTCCATCTTCCCTGCGATTGTGTGGGCGGGAGGAAATTTGAGGCGAGGACGTGTTTGTTGGTGGTCGCCTCGCTTCGCCGTCTCTTCAACCTCGGTTACCTGTGCGAGGGTGAGTCTGAGTGAGTATACCAAGACAAGATCAAGAACTAGAAGGAGGTATGTACGGTGCGAGTCATATAATATATTGTTTAGTTATCGTCGAATGAGGAATTTGGGGTCGTGATGCGTGGTCGGCCTTGGTGACTTGGTCTTGACTAGATGCTAGGCCGCGCCACATTTAGTCGAATAAACTGGTCTTAAAATATTTTTTGATGGTTCTTATGCTTATCATTAGATGCATAACGTTCGTAGCGAGGTGTGGATATATGGATTGACATCGGATGGCATGGGATTTGGGATTTAGGAACTCCGGAGTTTTTTCATTAGGAATATATGCGATTTGTTTTGGGGGGCCCTTAGAGCTAAGGGAGGCTCGGATTTCAATTCTGATTCCGGATTTCGCAGTCGCTAGTATGTCTTAACACTCGACAGAAACTGGCCCCGCGAAATTTCCAGGATTTTCGGTAAAATTACTTCAGGATAAATTTACATAGGAAAACCCCATGTTAAATTTTCGTCGCCGAAGGACTTTATTTTTTGCGAAATTCATCCTGACTTCGCCTCTAGGAGGATACAGGGGTATCTGTGGATAACGGGACCTTTATTTTGCGAAAATCGGACTGGTATTGACCGAGTTATTCAAAATATTAACTTATATAAAATTGCCGTTTAAGCCTGTAAACGCAGTGACGTCACCACGTTCCGCGGCACGACTTTGGATTCTGAAGAGATTTTGTTTCATTGTGCATGCCTTCGTTTTATTTCCAAATTAGAATCTGTTTTCACTTCTGTCACAAAAACGACATCAGTGCATTGAGTGGGGTATTTTATTTGGTAAAAATCCGTCGATTTGAAGTACGTGAAAATGAAATGTGATCGTGGCAAATCGTAGCGAGGGGCCATTTTGGAATCGGTTTTCGATTATTGCACCGGGTTACTTGTGGTGGATAGAAACACCACTAGGTAAGTAAGGACAACCTTTATTTAGCAAAGATTGGGCAAAAATTGACCGACTAATTCAAAATATTAACATATCAAATAGGTCTTTTAAGGTGAAAACGCGATGACGTCACCACATCACGCGGCACGAATGCGCACCTGTGTCGTTGGAGGTATTGACTTATATAGGGTTGGTTTTCTAAGGCTGGGGCGCAGTGGCGTCGTCGCGTCCCCGGCACGACGGTCGATTCTGAGGAAATCTTGTTTCATTGTGCACGCAAAAATTGACCGAGTTGTTCAAAATATGGACTTATAAAAAATTAGTCTCTTAACGCTGTAAACGCAGTGATGTCATCACGTCCCCGGCACGACTCGATTCCGAGGAAATTTTGGTTTTATGGTGCACGGCTCCATTTCACAACGAATTTGAATTCTGTGTACAGTTTTGCCACGAAAATGAGATCCCCGCATCGAGTGTGGTATCTTATTTGGTGAAATTCGGTCGATTTGCAGTGGTGAAAATAAAATGTGATCGTGGAAAATCGTAGCGAGGGGCCATTTTGAATCGGTTTTCAGTGAATCGGTTTTCGATTATGACACCGGGTTACTTGTGGTGGATAGGAACACCACTAGGTAAGTAAGGACAACCTTTATTTAGCAAAGATTGGGCAAAAATTGACCGACGAATTCAAAATATTAACTTATATCAAATAGGTCTTTTAAGGTGAAAACGCGATGACGTCACCACGTCACGAATGCGCACCTGTATCGTTGGAGGTATTGACTTATATAGGGTTGGTTTTCTAAGGCTGTAGGCCGCACCTCATTTTGTCGAATAAAGTGGTATTCGGGTGGTTCCGGTATTTGGGACCGCAGGGACGGTAAGTGCAGGTACAGGGTGCCAGTCACTCCCCAGCGGGCCCGCTCTGAATGTTCGGATCGGGACACCGGGATTCATTCCGGTCGCCTGGTCGGCCCGGAGGTGGGGGTGCGGGGCCTGTCACGGAACGTCAAAACAAACGGCCTGCCGGGGCCGCCCAAAAGTCGGGCGTGAGGGGCGCGTCCACCAATGGAACGCCTCCTGCTTCCCAGATTGAGGGCCACGTGGTCAGGAGAACCTCGTCCCTTCTGGTTGCCTTGCCGTCCCACCGTGAGCGCTGGTCAGGGTGTACTTCAAACTAAGCTTAAGTGTCAAGTGTTAAGTTCCTCCTTGCCCTCGCAAGGGAAAGGCTAGGGTCAAGCTCTTCCAAATTTCCAAACACTAGAAATTGGACGTCTCAAATTAATTAATTAATTTGTTAATGCATCTCAGTCGCCCGCGACCTCTCTAGCGCGGGTGTCGAACCAGGTCAATTCCGGTGCGACCGGGCCGATAATCGGCCCGGCCGTGGCCGAAGCCGTTGTTTCCGCCGTAGCACGCTAACGCGTAGGCTCGTGCGTCCCTGGCCCGCCGGGGCTCCGCGGGTGTCCTACCGTGCCTGACGCCGCTATTCTCTCAACTTTCGGGAGTAGGCGCCGGTGCCCGGGGACGGATTTCGCTGTCTAAACATGGTAGCGCTAGGCCAGTGGGACCGCCGGGACCCACGTGCACTCACAAGTTGTTCTGCGCGTGGGCGGCAGTATCAGACCGGGGCGCCCAAACGCTCCCCGGCTAAAGTTCATCCTGAAGGCGCCCACATTGTGCGGACAAACCCCACCAAGTCGAGGGCCACGTGGTCAGGAGAACCCTCGTCCCTTCTGGTCACACTGTGCCTATCGGCCGGCCTCGAAGACCGAAATTGTGTCGGCTACCGATCCTCCGGGTTCGTAACTATGCCACCCTAAAAATCCCCTCGCTACGTATATAGTAGATTTCGATACCAAGCAACAAGCATTTACAATCAATGATGACTTAAGCCTCGTGATTGCAATGGGAGCTTTGGAATCAAGAAATGATTCGATTGGAAAATAATTCATATGAAAACAACCAAAGATTTTAGGTTTAGTTACATGAAGATGTAGTTTGTGATGCAAAGGTGCAGTTAGTTACAGGACCTTCAGAAAGTATTCACACACCATGACTTTTTCACATTTTGTTGCGTTGCACCCTGAATTTAATATGGATTGAATTGAGATTTTTTTTCACGGATCTACACATAATATATACTCCGTAATGTCAAAGTGAATTGTTGTTTTTTTTCCAAGAGAAATTTTGAACAGAATAATTAAAAATGAAAAGCTGAAATGTCTTGAGTCAATAATTATTCAACCCCTTTGCTATGCCACTCCAAATTGAGCTCAGGTTCATCCAATTTCCTTTGATCATCCTTGAAATGTATGCACAACTTGATTGGAGTCCACCTGTGGCCAATTCAACTTATGTGACATGACTGTTTTTTTCTTTGTTTTTTTTTTTTGTATACAAGATCGAGGCTCGTGAAAGAGCAAACATTAATCACACAAAAAGACAAACCGACACACAAAACACAAAAAACAAGGGGAGCGGCAGACAAGATGGGGAGAGAGGGGGGAGGACACAAAAGAGAGGGGGAAGAAGGGGAAGGACACAAACACAACATTTGAGAGCAGGGACATCGGGAGGACTTGGGGGGAGGTGGGAGAGGATTAAAACATATGAACACTGCAAGGACTCTGGGGTGAATTACCGGGGGTAGAAAAGATCAAGGTTTTCGATGGGGGAAGATAAGAGATGGTGGTGAACAGCTGTTTTAAAGACCTGGAGGGAGGAGTGGGATTGAAGGGAGTGGGGGAGTTTGTTCCAGAGGCGGGAGAAAAGGGGAATGAAAGAGTGAAGGTGAGCAGAGAGCCTAGACTTTGGCAGTTTAACCATAAGAGGGTTGTAGGCAGATCTTGTGCGACCTGAAGGAATATTGGGGGGACAGAGCACAGAGAGAGCTGGGGGAGCAAGGCCGGAGAGGAGTCGGTAGAAGACAGAAGCACACCTTTCTATGCAATGTCCTGCAGTTGACATTGCATGTCAGAGCAGAAACTCTACCATGAAGTCGAAGGAACTGTACGTAGAACTCCGAGATAGAATTGTGAGGAGACCTAGGTCTGGGGAAGGGTATCAAACAATTTCTAGAGTGTTGAAAGTTCCCAAGAGCACAGTCATTAAGAAATGGAAAGAATTATGGAACTACGTGGACTCATCCAATAGCTGGTCGTCTGACAAAACTGAGTAACTGGGCAAGAAGGGTATTGGTCAGGGAGGTGATGTTACGTGCTCCTCCCCGACTCCATGGTCATGGTGTACCTCCGAGCCCTGAGAGGAGTCACGGCAGAAAAATGTGTTATTCTGTGTTTCAAAGATCAACGGAGAAGCCACCCCAATTGTTACTCACAAACAAATATTGTATTAAGATCACACAAGAATAACAGTACAACAACAATAGTATTCAAAAGTACAATCAATATGTCCTATGATGGTACCATCAGTTTTGTAATATATAACTCACTGTGCTCCAAGTGAGTGAAACAAGAACATTCCCCAATGTCTCTTATTCCCGGCTTCAAGACGAAGTTGATTCGCTCCAGCGATCGCCAGAACGATGTCCAATCAAGACCAGAATCCCGTGCGGATGGAAAGTACAGTCACACCGCCGAAGCTGTACAAAGGCGCCCTCAAGGTGACTGGGAAATCCAAAGGCGCCCTACAGGCGACTGAGAGATCACACCCTCGGGTATGGACGCAGTAACCTTCAAAAAGCCACGTCACACACACGCCCCAGATCGACGTCTGAATGCGGTGAAAATGGTCGAAAAGAGACGAAACCGCGAGCGAAGCACAAGTCCTGCGCGAGTCAAAATGGCCGACGACCCGCTCTTGAGACGTAATGGCCCGGCGATAATTCTCCTCGGAATCCACCGCCAAAAAACCTGACACGCAGGTTGATCGGTCACAGCGATGACAACTCTGTCGCAGGAATTCCTTTCCCGGAAATCCAAAAGTTCGCTAGTGACTCTTGCTCGCCAAGGTTCGATTCCGAACTCGGAGCAACTCGGCTTTCTTGTCCGACTCCCTCGCTCCGCCCTTTTTTCTCTCCTCCTCTTCCTCTTCGTCATCCGGTTCCCGATCCGGTTTCCTGTTTCTTTTAACATTACTTTTTTACCTTTTGAAAACAGTTCATGAACAATAAACCTTTTGAACACAATAATAGTACATGGAATCAGAAATATTTACAGTGGATGCAAACCACCACAACGGAAGTGACGAATCCATAACAGTGAATAATAACCCAATGACCACTCTGACAGAACTACAGAGTTTCTTGGCTGGAATGGGAGAACCTGCTGGAAGGACAACAGTCTCTGCAGCACTTTACAAATGTAAGCTTTATGGGAGAGTAGCCACATGGAAGTCACTCCTGACAAAAAGGCACATGACAGCATGCCTGGAGTTTGCAAAAAGGCACATGAAAGACTCTGAGCATGAGGTAAAAATGAAGTGGTCTGATGATACGAAAATTGAACTCTTTGGCCTGAATGCAAAGCGCTATGTCTGGTGGAAACCGAGCACAGCTCATCACTCATCTGACACAATTCCTACTGCGAAGCATGGTGGTGGCAGCATCATGCTATGGGGATGCTTTTCAGCAGCAGGGACTGGGAGAATTGTAAAGATAGAGGGAACAATGAATGGAACCAAATACAGGCAAATCCTTGAGGAGAACCCGCTTCAGAGTACAAAAGACCTAAGACTGCGGCAAAGATTTATGTTCCAACAGAACAATGACCCCAAGCACACAGCTAAAGCAACACTGGAATGCTTCAGAACAAGAATGTGAAAGGCCTTGAGTGGCCCAGCCAAAGCCCAGACTTGAATCCCATTGAGAATCTGTGGAAAGACTCGAAGATTGCTGTTCACCAACGCTCCCCATCCAACTTGACAGAGTTTGAGCAAATCTGCAAGGAAGAGTGGGAGAAACTCAGCAAATTCAGATGTGCAAAGCTGATACAGACGTGCCCAAGAAAACTTGAAGCTGTAATCGCTGCCAAAGGCGCTTCTATGAAGCATTGACTCAGAAGGATAAATACTTATGTAAATTCGATATTTGTGTATTTCAATTTTTATTATTCTGGATAAGTTTTTCAAAAAAGAGGTCCTCTTTGACATTAATGGGGTATTATGTGCAGATCAGTGACAAAAATCTGAATTTAATTCATTTTAAATTCAGGCTGTAACACAACAAAATGTGAAAAAGTCAAGGGATGTCAATAATTAATAATGTGGTTTGTGATGTAAGGGGGCAGTCAATAAATCATATGATCAATCATTGCATTGGAGTTTGTTTCTAGTATAAAGATCTTCATACCTAGATTCACATTTTGTTTGGTTATGGAGCTTAGGGTTCAAAATGTTTCGGTGTCAAGAATGATTGTTTTTAATTAACTGTTTTAATGCTCGATCTGCAATCCTACCACAAAACACCACATGCCTAAACATGGCCTTGCCTCTAGCAACAGAGGCCTTAACAGGAACCTTTTATCCCTGACCTCCGATTTACTAATTAACCTTGTGGAAAATATTTGTGCACCTGCAACTTCAATTGAGCATCCACAAGTCTCAACTTAAGAATGAATTTCAGTAAATCAATTTCGAAGTAGAGACTAAACACAGGCTTGGGACTGGCTGAGAAACACCCAGAGCATGATGTTAATAAAGCCTTGAGAAGGCTGATTCAAACGTTCTTGCCAGAAATTCAAGCACAGATGCAACAAGAGGGTTCATAGAACATCTTACCTTGACTGTCTTGAGTTACGGTCTTGAGAAATAAGGACATGGGTGAGGTCTACGAGCAGCAGATTTGGTTAGCTGTGACAATGTAAAATGCCATAATATTTTGTACAATTACTGCTAAATGGAGATGTTTTTGAAGTGCTAAAAGGTGATTATACAGTGTTCAAGTATATATTTCAATTGAAATAAAATAAAAAGTCTAAAGATTGTAGAAAAATGAATTCTGGAAGTATACCACCATTGATGCAACGTCTTTTACACCACCTTATTTAACATGTTACATTAGTTATTCGTGCCTGGTATTTGTGTCCTTTATGAAATCCTTAAAAACATCAAATTTCCTCTTTGGAATGATTTTCAATTTTATTGGCTTACCAGACAGGCAAACACAGGAAAAAACTAGAACGGCACTTAGTAGAGAGCATACCTCCACTTGGTTGGCCATATCACTCAATGGTGAAGAATCACTTAAAAATTCTACTAGGCGGATCCGGATTCGGATCCGGATCTTCACCAAAATTGAATTGAATCTTCCTTGTCACACATTCAACCTGTCCAACAAGTTTCGTCCAAATCCATCCATAACCTTTTGAGATATCCTGCTATGTATCGTTTTTGGCCCTATCTCCCAATGGTGAAGAATCACTTAAAAAATTAAATAATCCTCATATGCGAATCCATATTGAGATCTTCACCAAAATCGAATTGAATCTTCCTTGTCAGACACCCAACCGGTCCACCATGTTTCGTCCAAATCCATCCATAACCTTTTGAGATATCCTGATATGTATCGTTTTTGTCCCGATCTCCCAATAGTGAAGAATCACTTAAAAAATTAAATAATCCTCATATCCGAATCCATAGAGATCTTCACCAAAATCGAATTGAATCGTCATTGTCAGACACCCAACCTCTCCACCAAGTTTCGTCCAAATCCATTCATACCTTTTTGAGATATCCTGTTACGTATCGTTTTTGGCCCTATCTCCCAATGGTGAAGAATCACTTTTAAAATTCTAGTAGCCGGATCCGGATCTTCACCAATATCGAATTGAATCGTCTTTGTCACACACACAACCGGTCCACCAAGTTTCGTCCAAATCCATCCATAACTTTTTGAGATATCCTTCTATGTATCGTTTTTGGCCCTGGCTCCCAATGGTGAAGAATCACTTAAAAAATTAAATAATCCTCATATCCGAATCCATAATGAGATCTTCACCAAAATCGAATTGAATCGTCTTTGTCAGACACCCAACCTCTCCACCAAGTTTCGTCCAAATCCATTCATACCTTTTTGAGATATCCTGTTACGTATCGTTTTTGGCCCTATCTCCCAATGGTGAAGAATCACTTTAAAATTCTACTAGCCGGATCCGAATCCGGATCTTCACCAAAATCTAATCAATTAGTCCTTGTCACATACGCTACATCTCTGCCAAATTTTGTCTGAATCCGTCAACAACTTTTTGAGATATTTTGTTTACAAACGGACAAACAAACAAACAGAAAGACAGACAGACAGGGGTGAAAACATAACCTCCATCCACCTTTGGTGGCGGAGGTAAAAAATATCTCACTCCTCTCTGCACATGTGTGATTGAGACAAATTCAGAGCCTTGGTATTGCTAAATTGCAGGTTTGTTTTCAGATTCCTGTTCCAATTATAATGTTGAATTGAAAGGACGTTGTTCTCGATCATAAACCGACGTTTGTAGATAAGACAGACAGTCAAACAGACAAACAGATGTGAACCGATTGCTTAATCCCGCTTTTCGCTTCAAACGCGTGGGGGTAATTATTGGAGACTCCAAGTAGGAGAAAGGGAAAACTCTCAAGCTTGCTGTAATTATCCTTACATACACAGTTTTCCTATCAACCTCCCTATTAAAACAGCAATTGCACACCACAAGGAGGCTCAAAACCTCGCTGGTTATGACGTCATTTAAACGACGTTGTATGAAGCATGAATGCATTTTTACATGAATTACAAGGGCATTGAAAAAAATCAACAACTTTTGAGGATCTCTGAACCTGGAATAGCAAGATTATTCAAAGGTCCAAAGAGGTGTCAGTCACTGCTCTGGACCATGGGAGAAATGCTACAAAATATGACTTATTTACGATGAACACGTTGACACTTTGATGACGGTGTGTCATCTTCGAAAAAAGAGAAATCACAATGGAGACGAAAATTGAGCCACACACAGAGCCGGGTCAAATCTTTGGGAGTCCAATATGTTTGAACACTCATCTACGTTGGAGAACCTACACGACGTGTACAAGACCCGACTTTTTAAAAAAGATGGAGTGCAGTCAGATGCATCATCACATTACATTTGGCTTGTTTGTTTGTTAGTTTATTTGTTTATTTGACTTGTGTACACCGCAAAACCGCTGGACTGAACAAGTTGAAACTTGACGGTTGAACCTGGAGTGTGCACGGGAAGATTTTAGATGTAAAAAAAGAA
>NW_027617699.1:85000-101757 GCF_964187855.1 Myxine glutinosa
CTTGTGATCCCTACACTCTGCATGGAATTCAACAAGCATGATTCCTATACACAAGAAGCGTGAAAAAGCAGATCCTATCAACTGCAGGCAAGTGAACTTAACTTTCAATTCCAAGCAAAGTCATATAATCCATCATTGCTACTGATGTCAAGTTTTTCCTGTTTTCAAACATTTTGGATTATATCCTGGTCACTCAACTATGGACATGCTGCTGCTCATCTATCAGCAATGTCTGGAGGCCCTCAATCTCAATCAAGAGGCCAGGACCATCTCTTTGGAGATATCTCAGGCATTCGACACAGTCTGGCATCCTGCATTGCTTCCCAAGCTCTCAGCCTGTGGCATTCAAGGCCGCGTTCATTCCTAGATTTCTGACTTCCTTCACTAAGGAAGTCAACATTCGTCTGTCAGTGAACCTCCTCCTCTCCTCTTCCAGTGGAGGCTGGAGGCCTCCAAAAGCAGTGTTTCGGGCGCAGTCTTATTCCTCATCTCTATACATTACCTATCTGATGCTCTGAAAACCCATCCCATATTTTTGAAGATTACTTGCTTCGTACAGGACCCCTATTCCAAGGTTAGGGCGACTGCAGCTGTGCCACTCTCTGCTGATCTGGAATTGATTAGATGCTGGTCTAATATATGAAGCATGGCCTTCAATCCTGGGAAATCTAACTGTCTCACCCTGTCGTTCCTGAAGGAGCATCAAACTACCTATTTCCATGGTAATCCACTGGAAGAGGTTCAACCTCTTCAACTTCTACACCTGACCATCAGATATGACCTCTTCTCGTCCAACCACATAGCAAAGCTGGCCACAGACTGTGCATCCTCCGTCGATCCATGTTTTCCTTGGGAAATCAGAGATAATGAAAGTCCACAATGTCTTTGTCTGTAGCTCAATGGAATACTGTTCAACTCTTTGGCCTAGTGCCCCCAGCATCATGTCGGTCTCTCCTGGACTCTCTGGAATCTAAAGGTCTCAAAATAATTGGAATCTCCCTTGATGAGGCCGAAGCACAAGGTCTTTTGCTTTCACACCGCAGGTGGTTTGGTGGACTCCTTTTTTAACCACCTCTCTAATATTGTTTCCTTTGCTCTTCCAGGCCTCCGAGGCTCCCCAACGCCAGGATGAATGCATTCTTCCAGAATCCATCACCTGGATAAACCCCCAAAATCCAGACTGACTGCACACCTCAACTCCTTTGCTCCTCACTTCTCCAGTCTATGGAACCACCCTCCATAGGCCATTCTTTCCTATTTTTCCGCCCAGCATTTCAAACAAGCAGTGCCCCGCCATCTTGTTTCGGTCCCATCTCGATCCATGATCTTTATTACCTCCGCCACCGAAGATGGATGAAGGTTATGTTTTGGCCATTGTCTGTGTCTGTCGGTGAACATGATATCTCAAAAAGTTATGGACAGATTCGGATGAAATTTGGTGGACAGGTTGGGTATGTGGTCTTCTTCAGGTTCCTTCTAATGACTCCAATATAGTATTTTGGTTTTCTGTTGCATTGATATGATATCCTTCCTTTTCTCTAATCACCTACTCTCAGACCATCAGTTCAGATTCAGAACCGGTAACTCTACCCAGGACATGCTGCTTCTGTTCTCGCAACAATTGATGGAGGCCCTCAATATCAGACATGAGATCAAAGGCCTTCTCTCGACATATCTGAAGCATTCAATGCAGTCTGGAACCTCACGTTGCTCTACAAACTCTCTGCTTGTGGCATCCAACGCCAACTCCACACATGGCTTACTGACTTCCTCCACTCTCATAACCAGCAGGTGGATCTCAAATGGGGCTCACACCTTCTCTCCCAGGAGTGCACCAAAGGCTGAAGTGCACCAAGGAAGTGTTTTGGCTCCCATCATATTCCTAATCTTCATCAACGATCTCTCTGACTCCATGAAAAACCCTCTTTATCCATTTGCTGATGAATCCACCCGCTGGCGTGACATCCCTCATCCTTCAGCTAGAGAGGCAGCAGAATCATCTCTCTTTGCAAACCTTGATAGAATCAGGAGCTCGTCCAACACCTAAAATATCTTTCAATCCTGACAGAATTAACACTCTCTTCTCTCTCTCTGTTTCTCTGAAAAGACGATTGATGAACTATCCTGTGTGTACTTGCTTAAAAATCATATTGAAGGAGTTCAGTCACTCACACTTTTGGGCCTCACCATCAGCGATGATCTTTCTTGGGCAAACCACATATCTAAGTTGGCATCCAAAGCTAATCTTGGGCAAACTACATATCTAAGTTGGCATCCAAAGCTAATCTTGGGCAAACTACATATCTAAGTTGGCATCCAAAGCTAATCTTGGGCAAACCACATATCTAAGTTGGCATCCAAAGCTAATCTTGGGCAAACTACATATCTACCAGAATGGGACAAATCTCCCCTGAAGTGACACTTGGCGTCCTCCATCGGGCAACATCTTTTCTTGGCATTCTTGAACTTTTATCTACCTACAAGGCCTTTGTCCATAGCTTGATGGAAAACTGCTCTTCTCTCTGGGCTGTCTCCCTGTCTCACACCTTGCTCAGCTTGACGCTGTGGAAGCCAAGGCCTTCAAGATTATTGGAATCTCCCATGATGAAGTTGAGACTCTGCCACTGGGCCTTTCACTTTCACATCGCAGACAAGATAGTGGTCTCTCTGTCATATACCTGCTCCTTTCTGGTCTTGCACCCTCTGCCCCTTTCATGCTCTGCTCCCTCCCACCCCAGGTTTCTGCAAAGCGCCCAATGTCTGTCAGTAAAACCCCTTCTGGTGAAACTCCCAAAATCTATACAGACTGCTCACCTCCACTCATTCGTTCCTCTTTTTCCCATCTGTGGAACCAACTTCCACATTCTCTTCAACCTCGTTCTTCCCAACAGTGATTCGAGGCAGCTGTTCACCACCATCTCTGGCCATCCCCCATCCAAAACCATCATGTTCTCAACCCCCATCAACTCCCCCCAAGTCCACCTCTTACCAAGTTTCCACTTTGTTCCTTCCACTTCTATGTTTGAGAGTTTGAGGCTGTATCCATATTGTTCACCCTGTGTCCTCCTGTGACCTCATTCTTCCACACATCCCTTGTTTTTCCAAGTCTCCCTCTATTTTGTCCCTCAGCAATGCTGTTGGTGAATTCCCCCACTCTTTCTATTGCTATTTTCGTTTTGTTATGTCCTGATCTATTCTGTGCTCTTGCTCATCCATGAACCTCTAAACTACGTATATTCAAAAGAAAACTTCGTTGATGCTAAAAGACCGACCAAAACACACACTGAATGCGATCAGTCAGTGCCCTGCCAAGCCAAGACAACTCAAACGACAAGCATGTCACCTCTCAGCTATTCTGAGGGATTGAAGACACGTGGTAACTGTAACGTGATAGTAAAATACAAGAAGCACCAAATTGTAAAACTGTCATTTAATATATCTTCTGTCTACCACGATATTCCTAGCCCCAATTGTTCCTACCTTCTTGTGGGTCAGGGCCAGGGAATTTTTTATAAGAGATCTCAGTTTTTTAAATTTGATTTGCTCAATGAAATAGTGCTCTCCCCTATGGGCCGGTGCTCCTGCCTCACACCTAGCTCGGCTTCATGCTGTAGAAACCAAAGCTTTCAGAATCATTGGAATCTCCCGCGATGAAGCTGATTCTGAGGGGCTTTCACTCACTCACCACAGGCAGGTTGGTGGTCTTTCTGTCTTCTACCAACTCCTCTCCTGCCTTGCTCCCCCTGCTCTGTCTGTGCTATGTCCCCCAAATATTCCTTCAGGACGCACACGATCTGCCAGCAACCCTATTCTGGTGAAACTGCCAAAATCAAGACTCTTCTCACCTTCACGCTTTCATTCCTCTTTTCGCCCACCTTTGGAACAAACTCCCACACTCTCGTCAAACTCCACCTCTCTCCTCCCCCCTCCAGCCCTCTCCCTCCCGCAGATCTATCGACGTCCCTGTTCTCTACTGTTGTTGTGCTTGTGTGCTTTCCTCTCTCTCCCCCTCTTGTCTCCAGCTTCCTTTATTGTGTGTGTTTATGTATCCATTTATGTTTTTTGTGTATAATGTGTTATCTCTTACATGAGCCTCGACTTTGAATACAAAAAAAAAGCCTGCAGCATGATCCATTGGTTCAGATGAAAATGCTAGCTTTACACATCCACTCAAATTAATGTATCAATGGGTTAGGGATAGGTTTTGACTTAGGGTTGGGGTTGGCATAAGGATGAGAGCTATAAGGTTTAGATTTGGTTTTTCGATTGGGATTTGTAAAAATAGAACACTAGTAGAAAGCCCATCAAAATGACGGGTTGGAACACTTTATTTGACGGTGCAGCCACGTGAGCGTGCCAAAGTCTGAAGCCTTGGCCTAGTGTCATGTGTGCTTATATCTTCTTTATTTATTAAACATCAGTGCAGGGCATGCATGCAGGTCGGCTAATTGAGTACCAGTTCACTGGTAATTCCCTGCTTGTCGTTAAAGGCGGCAAAAAGGGTTGGCTTCAGGAAGGGCATCCGGCCGTAAAACATTGCTTCAAAAAGGGGACCGAAAAACAACAACAACCACAGTTCCCGAAAAAGGCCAACCCCCGCTTGCGGGGAAAAATGGCCTCTAAAGGTGGTTTTTATACGGACAGACACTAGTTTCACTCTGCGCGTGTTGCGAATTCCACTTCCCTGCGTGTTGCATTTATTGTTATTTTAAAAACGCTTCTGTACACCGCCCGTGAGGCTCGGTTTGCAAGCCACCGTCTACATTGCAATAGAAGAGACGTAATTACTCTTTTATGGAAAAAGTTTTTCGAGTTTGTTTCATCCTCAAAAATAGACCTTAGTGAACACACATTCACGTTAAAAGATTGGTCTTTAAAACTTACACTTAAGAAGGGGGACAGACATCTGCACAAACACACAAACTGACATTGTGTTTTATATGGTAGATACTTGATGTGCAATTTGGTTTAGCTGAGGCCCAGAGTATCAACTAGTCCAGGAGAAAGGTTTTGGCTGTTACACTGGTGATTCATCATCCTTACTCATCCATACCAGGAAGCATCTATTTTATAAATAATTTTAAAATAATTCTTATTCTCCTTAGTGATTTAGACTCTGAGTTTACATATTTCCCTTTATCCTATACATACACTGGTAAAATCTAGCCGAGCCAATTAACGCACACAAAGGAACGTTCTAGTTTGCCTATTGAGATATCAACTTCATATTGTTTGTTCTTCTTCATCTTTCTCTTTTTGCTATTTCTTTGTTCCTCATATTTATCTTTTATTCCTGACATACCTTCACAGCCAAGCTCAGCCATCCCGAACACGAGCCTAGCACGTGATACCTGCAGACTGTTAGGCCTGGGTGACTCGTGCCCTCATGGTCCCAATGCAGAATGGGACAAATCTCCCCCTCTGTGACAAGGCCTGCTGCCAGTTCTTTCGCCATTGTTCCAACACTCTGAAGGCCACCATTCACTGGGCTGTTAGGGATGGATTTGCTGCTAATAATTGGCTATTACATATGCCTTAGCACACACAGGGTCGCCCTGGTTTAATCCAGAACTCTCTGTGCTCTCCGCGTAGGCCAGAACGCATGGTTTGCTTTGCTTGGTACGTGTGGCTTTGTGTGGAAAAGGCTTAACCCCAAGTGAGTTTAGTTTTGTGAGTGAACAATCAGAGAGGGGAAACGTTTCAATGCACACCTGCCTTAACATTACATTGAACTCTGACTTCGTCTGAGTGCATTAGATGCAATATTTGGAAGTACATTTCAAAAAGCCTCAGCTATGTTCTACAGCACATCAGAAATTCACTTTGGGAAGTTGATTAATTAGAACTTTGGTTTAAATGGCATTTGCATAGAGCATAAGCATCCATAGAGCCAAAGAAACTTGACCTTTGTCCTCCATTATTGGGGGAGTTGGCAGGATAATTTTGTTGATTCTTTCTTTATCCAGGGGCCCAAAGGTCTATCCTTTTCACAAAGTATGCAAGAGTAACTTTGCACAGTTGTGCCTGTTCGTAAAAATATATATTGAAAAGAAAATGGTCTAGTGGAAAGGTAATTCAATTAGATTAGTGAGCTATCTCCTAGTGTGTGTTTGGAATAGTTGTCCCATCAATTACAGTATCCGAATTAGCATCGCCAGAGACCGAGAGTTTGGAAAGCACCTTGTCATCCCTTTAAGCCCTCTGTGTTGTTTCACTCTTAAATGTGGTATCCATTCCCCCATTGAAGCATCACTCCGGGGCAGAATGCGCATTGAGTGGATTCTTCTGGTTGGCACAATGTGCGGGACGTCACATGACCGGTGGCGCATTTTGGCCAATACAGGACTTTCAAAATGACATAATCTGCCCCAAAATACTGAGTGCCAACTGCTACGTGCTCCTCCCCAAACACCCTGGTCACGGTGTACCTCCGAGCTCCGAGAGGAGTCACGGCAGAAAGATGTGTTATTCTGCTTCAAAGATCAATGGTGAAACCACACCAATTGTTACCAACAAACAAATATTGTATTAAGGTCACACAAGAATAAAAACCACCGTTTAGAGGCCATTTTTCCCCGCAAAGCGGGGGTTGGCCTTTTCGGGGACCGTGGTTGTTGTTGTTTTTTTGGTCCCCTTTTTGAAGCAATGTTTTGCGGCCGGATGCCCTTCCTGCCGCCAACCCTGTTTGTCGCCTTTTATGACGCACAGGGAATTACCAGTGAACTGGTACTCAATTAGCCGACCTCGGAAGGATGACAGGCTGAGTCAACCCCCCTGGCGTTAATTCAACGATCGACCGGCATTCGAACCCAGGATCCTTGGATCCTAAGCCGGCACCCTAGCCGCCAGCCCAACACCAGGGTTAGGTCACAAAAGAATAACAACACAAAAACAATAGTAATCAATTGTACAACCAATATATATTTCCTATGATGGTACCATCAGATTCGTACAATAAAACTGTGCTCCAAGTGAGTGAAAAGAAGAACATTCCCAATGTCTCTATTCCCGCATCAAGCCAAAGTCGTATTCCGGCATCAAGCTAAAGTCGGATTCTGGCATCAAGCCACAGTCGATCCACTCCGGTGATCGTCCGTACGATGTCGTATCGAGACCAGAATCCCGTTGGGTTGACAGTTACACTGCCAAAGATGGGCGAAGGTGTCCTCGAGAAGCGACGGGGAAATCACACCTTTAGGGATGGACGTTTGGCGGCTCTCAATCGGCGAACCGCAGATTTCCCACTCCAAAAGCCACGTTACACACATACACACCAGATTAACGTCTGAATGCGGTGAAAATGGTTGAAGCGAGATTTTAAAAACCTTGAGCGAAGCGCAAGGCGCACGAGTCAAAATGGCCGACGGCCCGTTCTCGAGGCGTAACGGCACTACGATGATTCTCCTCGGAATCAACCGCAAAACCTGACACGCAGGTTGATCTGTCACAGCGACAACAACTCTGTCGCAGGAATCCCTTTCCTGGGAAACCCAAAGTTCACTCGTGACTCTTGTTCACCAATTGTTCGCTCCAGACCTCGAAGCAGCTAGGCTTCTTGTCCGACTCACTCGCTCTGCCTTCTCTTCCTCCTCTTCCTCTTCGTCGTCATCCGGTTCCGGTTTCATTTAAAACATTAACTTTTTTACCTTTTGAAAATAGTAATATCTATTTCCCTTAAACGACAACAATAATAGTATATGGAATCAAAAATGTTTACAGTGGATGAAAACCACAACAACGGAAGTGACGAATCCGTAACACAACGCATAACCCCTTAGCAGCAATGTTGATTGGGGAATGTTTCCGTATATCAAGGTTTGTTTCTTAAAATGTCCGACAAAGCTTCTGAATGAAGCCGAAAATACTTGGAAAAGTACCTAAGAGAAAGGGGCGTGTCTCTGTACAACGAAAAAGTTGGAGAAATTTCTCAGTTTGCCCAAAGGACAGGTCTTGCAGCTTTCCAAACTTCAAAATCCTGGCTATGAGGGGTTGGTGCAAGGTCCGAAGTATTGTAGATGGGCGAGTTCCACCCAAATCCCTGAACGATTGCTACCATTGAACCTTGCCGGAGTGACTCCTGTGGTCATGGCAGGCTTAATTATTTATTTAATGGAAGTCTCAAATTGGAAAGATAATGCTGTGCCATTACAAACAGAGCAATTAGTTTACCTACTCTTTGACAAACGGCATCTTCACGCTGATGAAATGAACAAATCGTGTGCAAGATATTTTTCAAGTGGGAGTGAGACGTACCAGATAGATTTCCCTGAGGCATACACCACCCCTGGTTTGGGTGCTTCATAAGTGATGGGAATGTCATATCCGAGATTTGGGAATGCAAGGCGTAAGTATAAAATGAACTTATAAAATGATGATATTTACCATTAATCATGTTGGGTGGGGAGGGGATTTTGCATATATTGCTAAAAGGAGTCGTGTGTGTGTGTGTGTGTGTGTGTGTGTGTGTGTGTGTGTGTGTGTGTGTGTGTGTGTGTGTGTGTGTGTGTGTGTGTGTGTGTGTACTGCTGCTCGCTTGTATTCACAGGAAATTCTAGGAACACGATGCCTCTCATCCATGGATATTTGTCGTATTTCCTTTTATTTTGTGAGTCCAATTTGAATCCAGGAACGCAACAATTATGGTTATCCATTTTGAAATAGAATTTTTTTTCCCCCAAACCTCTTTCGCTTAAATGCTGAATATTTTGTTGAAAAGATTATTTGAATTACACAGCTTTTGTGCTAGCAACAGTTAAAAGCCTGGGTAGCATAACTGAGTCATTGAAAACGCATGCACCATGCATACATACATAAAAGGCCTTCTTGTTAGCATTCATACATCATTTTTAAATTCCCGTATTGGATTCAAATTTCGAGGTTTGTCTGGAAATCCAATAACCAACAACTTGCTTATGCACGGAGCAGCCTGCATGATGTCTTTCGGCTGGATGCATGCTGAATGGTTGAATCGCACGTATCTGGTCCAATGAAATGAGAGTTCTCAGAACGGGTGTTCAAGAACAGTTGGACAGGAAGTATGCAAGAAGAGGGGGGGAGGGGGGGGGGGGGGGGAGAGGACAGAGCAGATCAGTGAGCATCAGAGAAGCGAACAGATTGGTGCTACAGCGAGAGAAAGAAAATGTCATTTGTTCTGTGCTACTACTCGTGATTCGTGTGGAGTAGGAAACTCCACCAACATTAATCCCAGTTTCACAGTGAGTCCACTCTAGTGAACGAGAGATCAAGTGCTGTTCCTGCAGCAGGCACATCGGGACCACCTCCTCCACGCATTCACACCCACCTGAATCCTCCTGTCTCTGACTTTCCATCCCCAGACACTGTTCCACCCAGGTACTCAAACCTATTTCCTTCTCTGATCTGCTTCACCTCTAACCTGATATTCATTGATTTTCTCTGCTTCCCAACACACATCACCTCCATCTTGTCCATGCTCATTTGCAGCCCATGTT
The DNA here is from genome assembly GCF_964187855.1 of Myxine glutinosa. Taxonomy (NCBI): domain Eukaryota; kingdom Metazoa; phylum Chordata; class Myxini; order Myxiniformes; family Myxinidae; genus Myxine; species Myxine glutinosa. Next base: position 94,471 of record NW_027617699.1, read on the forward strand.
TCCCAAATGTTCCCAAATTTCAGCCCATCCACCAATCCTCCAGAATTGAACCATTTCTCATACATACATTCAACAACCTCTTCTTCCAACTTCTCCTGACTGCAATGATCATTTCTGTACACACCTCATCAATGCCTGGCACCCTTCCATTTTTCTTCCTCTTCATGCCGTCTCCACCTCCTCTTCTGTCACAACACAAAACGTATTTTAAAAATTAACCTTTTTAGTTACAAATCGTTTTAATTTCACATGTTTATTGTTGTGTGTGGGTCCTCTAATTCTGTAGTCCAGCCCAGGGAGAATTAATAAGTGTTTATACATCACCTCAACATTGATCCTCTGTGATACTTCATTCCTTCTTTTATCACAGCATTACCTTTGCATTATTCTGAGTGAGTATTTTTATAGTTTATATAATTTTTATGCCTTTTTAGGAACAAATAGCTTGAATTTCACACGCTTATTTTGTGTGCAGCCCATAGAACCCGGCGAGAATGGATACATACACCACCTCAAATCAAAACTCAATAAAACCTCCGACCAGTTACCCTGTAATACCTCATTCCCTCTATTACCATAGCCTTACCTCCATTCCTCCAGATACTTCTGAGTGAGTATTGTTTTTACAATCTCTACTTTTTGTGTCAATTTCTACTCACTTTTTTCCCTTTAACTTATCTGCTATATAAGGAGAGCTACTGGTGTGTGTGTGTGTGTGTGTGTGTGTGTGTGTGTGTGTGTGTGTGTGTGCCATTTTTATCAGAGATGGCTGAAGGGATCTTTCAGAGTTTCAGAGGTTTAACAGTGAGTGCCTGGGAGTGTTTTCGGCAAACAAAAAAATAAATTAAAAAAAGTTTGTTAAATATAATAAGACAGTGTTAATAACAAGGGATATAACAGCAGTGTTAATAACAAGGTAAATATATCAAGTAGTGGTAATAGCAAGGTAAATATAACAGACTGTTAATAACACGGTATATATATATATATATATATAACAGACAGTGTTAATAACAAGGTATATAGAACAAGCAGTGTTAATAACAAGGTAAATATAACAGACAGTGTTAATAAAAAGGTATATAGAACAAGCAGTGTTAATAACAAGGTAAATATAACAGACAGTGTTAATAACAAGGTAAATATAACAGACTGTTAATAACAAGGCATATACAACAGGCAGTGTGAATAACAAGGTATATATATAAAAGGCAGTGCTAATAACAAGGTAAATATAACAGGGGCAGTTTTAATAACAAGGTATATATAACAGGCAGTGTTCATAAAAACGTAAATATAACAGGCAGTGTTAATAACAAGGTATATATAACAGGCAGCGTTAATAACAAGGTAAGTATAACAGACAGTGTTAATAACAAGGTAAGTATAACAGGCAGTGTTAATAACAATGTAAGTATAACAGACAGTGTTAATAACAATGTAAGTATAACAGACAGTATTAATAACAAGGTAAGTATAACAGGCAGTGTTAATAACAATGTAAGTATAACAGACAGTGTTAATGGCAAGGTAAGTGTAACAGACAGTGTTAATAACAAGGTAAATATAACAGAGGAGTGTTAATAACAGGATAAATATAACAGGTAGTGTTAATAACAAGGTAAATTTAACAGGCAATGTTACTAACAAGATAAATATCACAGGCAGTGTTAATAACAGGAAAACTATAACAGGCAGTGTTAATAACAGGATAAATATAACAGGTGGTGTTAATAACAGCATAAATATAACAGGTAGTGTTAATAACCATGTAAATTTAACAGGCAGTGTTAATAACAAGATAAATATCACAGGCAGTGTTAATAACAATGTAAGTATAACAGACAGTGTTAATGGCAAGGTAAGTGTAACAGACAGTGTTAATAACAGGATAAATATAACAGGATAAATATAACAGGTAGTGTTAATAACAAGGTAAATTTAACAGGCAATGTTACTAACAAGATAAATATCACAGGCCGTGTTAATAACAATGTAAGTATAACAGACAGTGTTAATGGCAAGGTAAGTGTAACAGAGGAGTGTTAATAAGAGGATAAATATAACAGGTAGTGTTAATAACAAGGTAAATTTAACAGGCAGTGTTACTAACAAGATAAATATCACAGGCAGTGTTAATAACAGGAAAAGTATAACAGGTAGTGTTAATAACATGATAAATATAACAGGTGGTGTTAATAACAGCATAAATATAACAGGTAGTGTTAATAACAAGGTAAATTTAACAGGCAGTGTTAATAACAAGATAAATATCACAGGCAGTGTTAATAACAGGAAAAGTATAACAGGCAGTGCTAATAACAGGTTAAATATAACAGGTGGTGTTAACAGCATAAATATAACAGGTAGTGTTAATAACAAGGTAAATTTAACAGGTCATGTTAATAGCAAGGCTAATAAAGCAATCCACATTAATTACAGAAAGGGATGAAGTGGAAATCCAAATGATTTTCTAAATGTTCCTGTATCCCCAGTTGTGTTTTTAACTTAGGCAATGTTAGCGTTTAGTTCTTTCTAATTACCTTGCTAATTTAAATACAGCTGCCAATGGAGATGTGGCAAACCCCCACCCATCCTTCATTATGTGTTTATAACCTCCTAGGTACTGGTTATATGTCCAGTCTCCGGAACCAGAGAGCTCTTTGGCTGACGGTGGAAGATTTGCCGAGTTTGCCATGTAGTGGTCTCGGTGGATTTGTCACTGCTCGGAGAGCGCTTCTATAAAGTGTTAACCAAACACTGAGATCAGCAACGTTGGAGGCTTGTACTCTTTATAGATGACCCCGAGTTCAAATTGTACTGTCATCATAAACAGCAGTTTGTTTGATCCTTGGAGAGGAGAATGATATCACCGTGAAGCGTGAATGTACACTAAGTAAAACATGGCGGAGGATCGGGACTAGTTTGCGGCTGAATCTCAGCCAATGGTGTCAGTTATGTGTCCAAATTAATGGCACCCTGAATGCTAGTGAGTACAGGTAGTTGTTATACATCATGTGATATCCTCAATAACAAGACTCGTCTGGCAGGGATTCACCATTGAAAAGGACTCTTTATTCATCTTGTCTATCCCATGTGTCCTCCCTAACTCATTCTTTCCCACATCCCTTATTAGTCCCCTGCCGGTGTACACCGTAGGGGACTATAGGTTTGCACTCCGTCCCTCCGTCTGTCAGTCTGTCAGTCTGTCGGTCCGTCAGTCTGTCACGCAAAGAACAGCTTTCCGGACTTTTTTTTCTAAACACTTAACGCTAATGATTTCAAACTTGGCACATGGTTTCCTCATGATAAGTTACAGATCAAGTTCGAACTTCACGACGTTTCGATCATTTTTGACAAAGTTATGGCACTTTGAACTTTGAGAATTTCTCCAACAGTTTTCCAGACTATAATTTGGAGTGCGGTAAGTCATAATACTGTCTTCTATGACAGTGCTACCCAATGCCGGTAGGGGACATGTATTGCAGCGCAATGCTCAGAATGCTTGTGTATCCAAGTCACCCTCTATTTTGTCCCTCAACAGTGCTGTTGGTGTGTTAACACCCCCCCCCACCCCCCCCCCCCCCCCACCGACCTCTCTCTTTTTACTGTTCCTTTGGTTCTGCTTTGTGCTGTCCCTTTCTGCATTGTGTCTAGCTGAAGAGTCATGAAAGGAAGATTCCTTCCCTCACACCTGTCGATCTCGAGTGGCGGCTCTTGAGGTGCACTCAGTTTACCAAAGGACCTGCCCCTTCACCAGGATATGATTTGCGCCAGACACAAAGAGCCGTTGCCAAGTGGGACAGTTCTCCTGAGAGAGTAAGGATGCTTCATCAAATATAAAGAGAAAAGATAAGCACCTAGGGGCAGAAGGATTAGGAGGATGTATATGGCTGGGAGGAATAGGATGGTAACAAGTGAATCCTCTTGGATTGCGCTGAGGTTCGGGCATGGAATTTCGAGCCTCGATCATGGTTCGAGCCTCGATCTTGTATACAAAAATAATAATAATACAAAAATAATAATAATAATAATAATAATAAGAACCTTGGGCCGAATCTCGCGCTTCACCAGTGCGCGTGCGCGAATTTACGTCACGTCGGCAGCGAGAAGGGGTTCCCCAACACGAACCAATCAGGAACTGCCACGTCACACTTATATGATCTCAGAATTCCTGTGACAGGAATTCGCGTTACACTGGCTGGAAGTCATTCGCTAGAGGCGCTTCCTCAGCGCTAATAATATGGTTGAAAGCGTACAGCAGGTGCTTGTTCCTTTCCAATCCCATATACCCAGACTCTCTATTGAGGATTTCTTTAGATTTGTTTTCTTGGCTACAATTTTTTTTCTATGATGAAGCGGAAGCACAACAATCAATTCCTGCTTCACCGGTTCCGTCACCACATCTGGCTCAGGGCTCCTTCAGGTAAGTTATAGGAGAAAAGTTTAATTCGAATATTTACAGGAGACTATGAGAACTCACCATGAAACTCCACTAGCACTAGCACAGCCAAGTGTCCCACTTTCCAAAATGACTCCCTCACTAAGATTTCCCAATTCCCTCCTTGCCACTATCCACTGTTGGTGCCCCGAGGAATAAGGGTAGGCCCTCACAGACCACCGTTAAATTATAATAACAATATATGATTTATTGTACACCGCTCCTTTCCTATGCCATCTCCAGGCATTGCATAACGTCATTGCCGGGCACCGAAGGGGGCTCGGCAGTGACGCACGCTGAAAGGGAGTACTCGGTTTTCACTCTGGTTGTTTTCTTGTTTGTTTGTCCGGGCTATATCTCAGCCATCCTTTGAGCCAGGAAGCTGAAATTTCGGCACAATAGTGAGCAAGTCCTTTGTCAAAAAGGTTATTTTTTGTTTTTTGATTAATCAATTAATTGATTAGTTATTTAATTATTAGCGATTAATTAAGTACTTATACATTTCCTTTCTTTTCTGGCCAATATCTCAGGCACCTTTTGAGCTCGGAAGCTGATATTTGGACATGGCAATGACCAAGTGATTTGGCTATCAAGGCTATTTTTGATTTATTGATTAATCAATTAATCGATTAGTTATTTAATTATTTGATTAATGACTAAATTTTTTTTATCCAAGTCTCATGCTGGAGGTTGAAAGCTCATGCAAGAGATCGTCCATCAATCACACGATTGACAAAGACAGTAGACATTGGTGTATGTTTGTGTGAATTACAAGGACATTAGTAGACAACAGACAAACACATTAGTATATGATATTTGAACCAGGGCTTGCAGCATCATCAATTATGGATCAAGATGGATATGCTGAACAGGCAAAGCAGCAAGCACTTCCTCCAATATCGAAATATCCTCCAAAACTGTAGGTTAGAGTCGGAATTTGGAATTTTTCCCAAAGGATACCGTGGGATCTTTAAGATCCAGTCACTAATACTGGATAGGAACCAGTGAAACAGTCTTCCTCAATGTTAATTAGAAGAGAGATTTAGAAATCATTTGCTTTCCACAATATTTTAATCACAGGCATCCTACATGCACAGGACCCGACAAAGCCGGCCCTCTATTGGTCAATTGCATGCCGAACTGCTGACCGAATGCCACTTCTGGTCGATACCCACTGCTGTTTGGATATTGACTCTTAGGGTCAAACTGGGAGCACATTGGGTGTATATGTGTGGGTTCTTTAGACATTTAAAACATTATACACTGTTCCCCACCGTCAATCTCCCGGCTACCAAGCTGCGTTCTTCCCTGTATTCCCTCTCCTTCATCACTTCTTCCCGAACAATCAGTAGAGGCTGATCTCAAGAATCCAACTCTCCTTTTTGAATTTTGCTCATTAGAGCAGATTTTCGCCCAGGCACCAAACTCATTCCTGTTGGCCACTCGTAAAAAACCACAATGAAATTTTTTCCTAAAGTGGGAACTGCGGCCAACGTGATTTCATAGCATGGAACAAATGGTGATATCGATTTGTACACAACGTGTGCTTTTATCACCATGCTTTTTGAGAGTATATTACACCTGATTGAGTGCTTATAGCGAGTTACTTAATACCGTGTTCGATTTGCTACATGAAGCCAAATCTATCTCCAAGCTACCATCTGGACCTATGGGGGAACCTTAACACTTACATTCCTTGTATTGCTTGAACTACTAACCCTGCACTCCTGGAGCTATGGCGATGATTTTTCTTCTTGCATTTTGCTTATTACACGAGGATTTCTTGATAGCTTTAACCATGATTTGAAAGCATAACATAGGTGTGGGAAAATAGGAGGGTGGTTCAAATTTGACCTGAACTTTGTTTGCACCAGTCCGACAGGATGGTGCAGAGGTAGTGCACTTGCCTCTGAGCTTCACCTGGTGTTTGATTCCTGACCAGACTCGAAACTTCAGAAAGCTTTAGATTTTATTGAGTGGGAATTTCAAAATTATTCGCCATTTATCAGTTCGCCCCAATCGAACAAATAGCCCTAAGACCTCAGTTTCCATAATCTCGATTTCAGCACGTTCAGGAAACCAGGAAACTTGATGGAATTTGTCTTTCGTGGAGACAACCAACACCTATCGAATGCATAATCGTGATTTACCAGTGTTGGGTACATCCACTAAAAAGAAAATTGCATCAATAATTATTAATCTACATACATTACTCTTCCTTTTATAAACGAGATTCCGGGTCAAAATTGAACCACTTATGGCACTAATTTTGTGCTGCGTGGGATTAGCAATATGTTCAACTTCAGCATAGATTTATTAGGATATAGACTGGTTTGAATCCTACTTCCTCTGCTGATTCAGTGCTACTCAAGGATGTGGAATGGGAACAAGTGGAATGGTGCCTTATTAAAAGCCACCTGCTTTCTGTTTCAGATTGGTGTATTAAATATTTAATAATCCAGTAAGAAGGAAGATGACCCTTTCTGTGGAATTCTCCTTAAGCTATACTTGGTTTTAAATTTAATAACCTAATAATTAATAATATTCACAAGGGAGGAAATTACATGGAATATACAATATATATATATATATATATATATATATATATATATATATATATATATTATATATAATTAATATATTAATATGTATATATATTAATAATTATATATATATCTGTGCAGTGTCTGTGTTGTGTTGTCTTGTCACTGAACTACTCCGTCAAACTTTTGTGAAATCGTACAAAACTTCTGGTATGCACATATCTCTCCCGTCGGTATGTCCTAAGGGTATTTGATTTGAAAAAATTTCCAATTTTTTTATTATTATTTTTGGAATTTTTTTGG